>NW_020956111.1:116242-337564 GCF_003031625.1 Empidonax traillii
TGGCACCCTCATCCCAGCCGTTGTTTTCTGGGAGAAAGTCCACCTCTTGGCTGGCTGTCAGCAAAACAACAGTTTTCTGTGGCAACACAGCCCCTCTGTATCCCTGGGCCTGCTGGGCTGCTGGGAAGGTGCCCTTCATCTTCACGTGCGGAAACAGCCAGAGCGCAGCCTGTTTGCTGCATCCTGTTACAGTCAGAAAAGCCTGGCTCTGGCTTTCTCCTGCTCCTGCAGTTCTGGCTGATGAGTCTGGACCTTGGATGGGACCAGATGTCCCATTGCCTGGTTTTTAGGAGGCACTTGAGAGAGCTCTGTGAGTGAGGTGTCTCAGTCCATCAGAGCAGCTCGTCCCCCATCGAGCTGTACCTCTGAGCACCAGAGCTGTGGTGTCACAGCTGATGGGACCAGCCCTGCTGCTGTTCCCCTGCAGCCTCCTGCCAGCCCAGGATGTGGCTACACGGGTAGGAACCAGAGCTGCGGCAGAGGAGCCAGCACAAGTTTCCTGCAGAGATGGAGCCTCGGGGGCTCAGCCTGTGGGGAGGGGCTGTGGTGGGAAGCAGCCCAGCACAGCCTTCATCACCTAGACACAGAGACACATGAGCAAGCAACCAGAAGGATAACAGGGAGATGAATTTAGCCAGGATGGAGACACCAGGCACAAATATTGAAAAAAAACCAAACAAACCTCTGATTTTCTCACGGGACAAACAAAAATGGGTTGACAGAGAAGGATTTGTATCCTGCCCCACCAAGGAGCTGCAAACAGCAGCTGTGGGGTGACTGAAGGGAGTAGATGGAGGAATCAGGGTGAAACATCATATCCACAGCATGAAAAGCCAACAGCACGGATGTGGGAGAGACAGCAATCCTTTAGAGGACGATGTGGGGCTGCTGGCAGCCTGGGCATCACCAGCACAGCTATGTCAGAAAGAGATGGGCTTGTTTGGCTCAGATGGAGACAGGCTCATGGGGATAGGCAGGGACCTTGGCGTGTGCTGTGTCTCCCCTGTGCGCCCCTGGGCCCTGGCACAGCCTCCCACCACCACCACGATGCCCAGCAGTGTCTGTCGCTTGCAGAGGTGGAGTGTGTCCTCTTCAACGAGGAGTACATGACCTGCACGTGGGGGAGCAGAGCGACACTCACGGCCAACTACTCCCTCTACTACTGGTAGGTGTCCCTGCTCCACAGCCCCGTGTCCAGCAGTGGGTCCCTTGGGGGGCAGCTACTGCCAGCATTGCTGGTCCCATCAGGCTGCTCCTCCTCCACGAGCCCAGAGTGGGGCAGGCTCTGCCTCCAGGGCAAGCAGGATGGGATGTGCTGAGGAGAGGGGTCCCCAGGAGGGCTGGGCCATGTGAGGCCTTGGGGAGCCCCGGTAACTCCCTGTGGCACAGGTACAGGAACACATCCAACAAGGTGGAGTGCAAGCACTACCTGCAGGACCAGGGTGTCAGGGTCGGCTGCCACTTCAACCAGAACGAGATTATCCAGTTCCAGCCTTTCCATGTCCTTCTCAAAGCCAGCATGGGCGGCAGGACCCTGAACATCACCAGCAAACGCATGGAGCTGCAGGACCTGGGTACAGAGCGGTGGGGGGCACTCCCTCTCTTCTGCAAGGCTGTGGGTCCCCCAGGGCTGGCCCATCAGGTCCCAGCTGGCAGCAGGGCCACAGGGACGTGAGGCCAGCACTCACCAGGCATCGCTTGTGCCTTGCAGTGAAACCAGAGGCGCCCGTCAACCTGACCATTCACAACATGAGCAACAACCAGCTGCAGCTCACCTGGGCCACCACATACCCCAAAGCCAACTGCCTGGAGCACGCCGTGAAGTACAAGAGCAACAAGGACACCGACTGGACGGTGAGGGGCCCTGGACACAGCACCCTCGTGGCTGTGCCCAGAGAGGAGCTGTGCGCCGGCCCCCGTGGCAGTCCCAGCCCGCAGCCATGGCTCGTGTCTCTGCAGGAGCTCTCGGTGAATGGAGATGTCTTCTCCTTACCCAGCGTGGACTACAAGAAGTTCTACACCTTCTACGTGCGCAGCAAGATCAACAAATACTGCGGCAGCACCCAGCTCTGGAGCGAGTGGAGCGTTCCTGTGGTCTGGGGCAGCAACTCCACCAGCAAGGGTAGGCCCTGGGGGCTGCAGTGGGATAGGATGGACTGGAGCATGGCAGGGCTCAGCAGGTGAGGGATGGCCAAGCAAGTAGAGAACTGGCCTGAGGCGGCAGCTGTAGAGGCAAGACCCGTCCGGGCACCTGGAGTGCAGGCAGCAGCATCAGCCCCTGCTGCTTTGTACTTCTGGAAGCCAAACACAACCCAGCAGTGGGACCCGCTGACTTTTGCCAGGGGTTTCTTAGTACTGCAGGGCTGCCCTGGCACTGCTGAGCCAGGAGAGGGGCACCAGCCAGTTGTGGTGGTAGCATGGCAGGGCTTGGAGACGGGCCCTTTCTCCATCCTCTGCTCCCAGAACAACGCCATGGCCACTCAGTGCCATGGTGGTGAGCTGTCTGGAGGTCGGTGTCACCTTGGTTCTTTCCAGGCACAGTGCACTGGTTCTGGATCCACACGGTCTTGATCCCCATTGCCTCCTGCCTGATCTTGCTGGTCCTTGTCATCCTGCTGGTGCGCATGGAAAGGTGAGTGTTGGGGGGCTGATGAGGGGGCAGCAGCACCAGGGCTCTTCCCCTCTGACAAACCTCTCCCACACAGGATATGGGTCATCCTAATGCCCCGAATCCCCAACCCCAGCAAGAATTTCGATGAGCTCTTCATCACCCACAATGGCAACTTCCAGGTGAGGCGGATGCAGACGGCCCTGTGCCCCGGGCCTGCCCTGCACTGCAGGGTTGGGGCTGGGCTGGGTGGTGGCACCTCTCACCCTGCTCTGCTCCCTGCAGGAATGGGCTGGAGTCCCCAAAGACGTAGTGGAGAGCTTCAAGCCCAACTACAGCGAGCACATCTGCTATGTGAGCGAGCTGCCACCCAAGGACAGCTACGAGCCCCTCTGGGAGAGCGGCAACCCCCCGCCATCTACGATGCCCGGGGCCCCAGCTGCCCCCAGCGAGCACAGCCCCTACAAGAACAGCTACGGGAGAGTGTGACCCACCCCTGCACCCCCCACGCTCCATAGCTCTGCTGCCCAAAACCTCCCTGCTCTGCAGGCCCTGCTCCCTGTTCCCTGCTCCTGCCACGCCTCCTCAGATGCTCCTGGTTTTGCTTCCTGCCATGGCCACACTCAGCCCCCTGTGACACAAGGGCTGCACTGCAGCTGCTGGAGGAGCACCCTGTGCTGGGTGCCCTGGGGGCTGCACTGGGGGCACTGGTGGTGCCCTGGTGCCCACATGACCACACCCAGGGATGTGTCCTGGCAAGCAGGCAGGGGACACCGGCAAACTGATGGGGACACGGGGGATGAGGAGTGCCAGGGGGACCAAGAGTGGAAAAATAATGGAAGACACCCGAGGAGAACTGTAAACACGCTCGAGTGACTTGCAGCTGGGTGTAGAAAAACATATATACCATACTCTTAGTTGCTTAGCCTTGTGCGTTTGGCAAGTAGAACTTCTGTGTTTAGGTAACACAGGCCTAGTGATAGACTTAGTGGCACCTTATTTAACATGCTTGAGATTCCTGCCCTGCTGTGGGAAAGATCAAATCACAGTGGTAAACCAGGGCTGCACAAATCCTTGATAAACAGGCAAAGACAGCAGGTTCAGTGATCCTCCAGCACGGGCCAAGCTCCACAGTACCTGCATCCCTGCTTGTCTGCCTCTGCCCGGGTGCTGCTTGGGGGATCCTCCAGTCTTCGAGGTAATGAAAATAAATTTCCTCTTTGCCTTTCATCCGTGGTTTTGTGGTTGTTTCTGCGTCCTGCCTCTGCCAGCTCAGACAGAAAGCCACTGTGTGCCACCCTGGGGCCCTGGGCAGGCCTGGCAGTTCCCCCAAGGCCTCGCTGCTCCTTCGCTGGTTTCTCGTGGCAATAAAGCTCTGGCCAGCAGGGGCTTGTCCAGGCTTGTCACACAGGGCCTGGGGAAAGTACCAGTGGAGCCCCAACTCCTGAACACCTCTGCGTATGTTGTGAGGCAGGTGCCACCCCCACCCTCCCAGCCCCACCATCCCAGCCCCACCATCCCAGGCTGGCATCAATCAACATCAAGCATGCAGGTGAGTCCCCTCCCGGCTGTCCCATGGTGCTCCCTGCACACTGGCTGATGTGCTGTGGCCTCCCTGTGCAGTGGGCTCAGCTCTGGGCTCTGCAGCCACTGCCAGGGCCACCTGCTGCCCTCAGCCACTGCTGCTGTCCCTGCGGGAAACCAGAGCTTTCTGGTCAACACCAGCTGCAGCATCCTGCAGCTGCTCTTACAGAATCACAGAATCAATCAGGTTGGAAAAGACCTCTGAGATCATCGAGTCCAACCTATGACCGACCACCACCACATCAACCAAGACCATGGCACCAAGTGCAAGTGAGACATCCAGCCTTTCCTTAAACACCTCCAGGAACGGTGACTCCACCACCTCCCTGGGCAGCCCGTTCCAATGCCTGACCACCATTTCCATGAAGAATTTCCTCCTAACGTCCAACCCAAACGTCTTGTGGTGCAGCTTAAGATTATGTCCAGTCTTTCTGTCGCTGGTTGCCTGGGGGAAGAGCACGACCCCGCACCTGGCTACACCTTCCTGTCAGGGACTTGTAGAGAGCAATGAGGTCACCCCTGAGCCTCCAGGCTGACCCCTGGCCCAGGCTCTGCTCAGCAGGGCCGTCCCCAGCGCCGTTCCCAGCGCCATTCCCGATCCCGATCCCGATCCCGATCCCGATCCCGATCCCGATCCCGTTCCCGATCGGGGGCGTGTCCCGCGCTGACAGCGGGCCCGGCCCGGCCCCGCCCCCGCGGCGCGGCAGAGGCCGCCCCCTGGCGGCGGCGATTGGCGCAGGCGGGCCCGCCCCCCGTGCCCGCCGCGGAGCCGGCGCTGCCCCGGCACCGGCACCGGCAGCGGCACCGGCAGCGCGGGCACGGCACGGCACGGCACGGGCTCACCATGATCGTGTGTCCCCAGAGCGTGGAGCACCCCCGAGGAAGCCGATGCCAGCGGCTGCCGGGGCAGGTAGGACCCGCCCCGCCGCGCCGCTGCCACCGGCAGCCCGTACCGGAGCACCGGGCTTCGCCCTGCTGGCCGCCACCGGCCCGGTACCGCTGCGGCACCGGCAGGCCGGGGCATTCCCGCTGCCCGCTGGCGGTGAGCGGGGCCGGTGGGGTGAGGCTGCGCTCTCACGGTGCCGCGGCCGGCGGGTTGCTGTTGCTGCCGGTGCCGGTGCCGGTCGCGGTGCCGGTGCCGGTGCGGCGGTGTCGTCCCCGTCCCCTTTGTGCGGGATGCGGGAGGCGCCGTGGCTCCATCACTGCCAATCAAACTTGTTTTTCTCTCTCCGCCTGCACTGCCCGCGCCGCCCGCCGGGGGCGCTGTCGGCGCCGCCGCCCGCACAATGGGCCCCGGGTACCGGCCCCGGGTACCGCCGGGGGGGCCCCGGCCGCGGGCACTTCGCCCGTCCCCTCGAAACCCGGGCCGGCGGGGCTGGGCGAGAGGTGCCGCCGCGGCAGCATCTCCAAAGAATGTCACCGGCGGGGCCACCGGTACCGGCGGAGCCACGGTCCCGCCTGGCGGAGGGATGGAGCCCCGGCGGGGATGCCCCTCTCCGCGCATCGCGGTGCTGCCCAGGCTCGCTCCCGGCTGGCCAGGCTCTTCCAGCCTCCCTCCTTCTTTGAGCGGGAGCACCGGGGCACCGCTCCCCCGGCAGCACCGCCGGGTGGGGAGGGGGCGAGGTTGGCGGTGGGTACGGGGTCGAGGTGCCTGTTGGGGTTCAGGGGGCTTGGACACAGGAAAGCCACCCCCGGGGAGGGAGGCGATGCTCCCACCACCCAGGAGTGCGAGTGGATGCAGGGGAGGGTTATGGCCGAGGAAGGTGAGGAAGGTGGCACTGGGGGCAGGAGAGGCTGGGGAGAAAGGACTGCGGGAATGTGGCAGGTGGTCCCGGTAGGAGACACCCTGGGCTGAGCTGGTGCCTTTGGGAGGGGGCAGGACAGGGGCTGAGATCGGGGGCTGCCCTGCACCTTCCTTCATCCTCTCCTTCCAAGCCGTGTCTGCCGAGTTGCTGTCTCCACCATCACCTGGACAAGCAGAGTGAGGAGAGCTGGCAGCACCAAAGGCTGAGCCGTGGGCTGGTTGCATGGCTTCTTGCTGGGGGAAGTGGAAGGACCCCCAGTTCCTCTGCCCACCAGGAGGAGAAGACCAGTGGCTGTAGCCCCATGGGTGTCCTCACGGCAGCTCATTTCTCCAGGCAGAGGGACTTTTCAGGGCGCTTTCACAGGTCACTTCTGGCTTGCACCTTCTCCTGTGGAACAGAGAAGCTGGTGCTCCTCATCTCTTTCTATTTTAATTTGAGTTTTGGGTTTTTTTGGACCTCTTTGACCAGAGGAAGCTGATGCTCTGAATGCCATCGAGTAAATCCCTTGACACCTGAGCGATGGTGTGTTCAGCAGAAGTGCAGGGTGGTGGAGCACCGAGCCAGGAGATGGGATCTCTGCCCCTTGTAGAGCCCAGGCTTGGCTGGGGTGGGCTGCTGCAGGAGGGGCTGCTCTGGGGAGATCCAAGCAGAGTGTGTTCCCTGCAGGTAGTGAAGATGTCCGGCAGCGACCCTGAGTGCCCCCAGTTCCTCTTCGTGAAGGTGCTGGCGAGCCGGGGGCGGCTGGAGGCGGTGACCCAGCAGATGGGCTACCACCCCCAGTACCTGGACAGCTTCCTCAAGATGCAGCACTACCTGATGCACATGGATGGCCCCCTGCCCTTTGACTGCCGGCACTACATCGCCATCATGGTGAGCCCCGCTGGGAGCTGCTGGAGGGGATGGAGGCTCTGCTCAGCCCTGTGGGGCTCCCCTGTCCTTCCAGCAGACAGCCTGTGTCACGGGCTTTTCATCAGAGGCCAAAATCGTGGTGTCCTGGAGGTTGGGTGAGAGGTGGGCGCAGGGTCCCGGGGTGCCTGCAGGGTGCAGGGATGCTGATGTGCTGCCCTTGCAGGCGGCTGCCCGGCACCAGTGCCGGTACCTGGTGAACCTGCACGTGCTGCAGTTCCTGCGGGCAGGGGGTGACCCCCAGTGGCTGCGCGGCCTCGAATTCATCCCCCCCAAACTCCGCAACCTCAACGAGATCAACAAGATCCTGGCACACCGGCCCTGGCTCATCACCAAGGAGCACATTGAGGTACTGGGGGAGGGCTGTCAGCCAGGGAGCAGGGCAGCAGTGGGGTCAGCAGTGTCCCCAGAGGCTGCCAGCACCCTGCCCACCTGCCCATGTCACAGTGCTGGTGTGTCTGTGTTCTGCAGAAGCTGCTGAAGATCAGCGAGTGGAGCTGGTCGCTGGCGGAGCTGGTGCACGCAGTCGTCCTCCTGGCACACTGCCACGCGCTCGCCAGCTTTGTCTTCGGCTGTGGCTGCGAGCAGGACGAGGGGCTGGGGGGCCGAGGCTCCCTGAAGGGCCTGTCCCTCGGGAACCAGTGCTTCTGCGAAGCCACCGCCGGCAACAGCTGCAGCCAGGAGCTGCTGCGCATCAACCGCAAGCGGGTGAGCCCCCGAGGGTGGCTGCGCTGGGGAAGGGGGTGCAGCCACCACTGCTGCCCTCACCCTCAGCCTGTGTCTATGCAGTCCCTGGACTCCTGCATGGAGCTGGATTCCCTCCGGGAGCGCATGCAGCGGATCCACGTGGAGACCGAGGGCAGGGAGGAGATGAGGCTGCTGCAGCAGGAGCGAGAGGAAGGTGAGGGGCAGGGAGTGGAGGTGGGTGTGCAGGGTGGGGGTTTGTATAGCACACCTGGGGGTTTCTCCCTCATGCCTTACATTTTCCATGATGCGGGGTTCATAGAGGGGCTCACGGGATGCACGTGGGGCACAGCAAGGGCTGGCTTTTGGTGCCTGCTGTGGCTGGGAACAGGGCAGCTGAGCACCACTCTGACCCGTTTGCAGGGCTCTCCTTTCTTGCAGATCCTGATGGAGAAGTCACCGGTGCCACCAACCTCGCATGCTACATGCAGGACCCTGACTTTGGGTACCAGGACTTTGCCCGGCGCGATGAGGATCAGACGCAGGTATTCAGAGTCCAGGTAAGGCTCCTGCTCTCTCGGTGGGCGGCAGCCCAAGCTGCTGCCTCTCCGCTCCTCGTGGCAGTAAATGGTGGCAGGGGTGCCCATCCAGCCTGGATCTGGCACAGCTGCTTTTGCAGAATGCTGAGTGGGGAAGCCCAGCTCTGAGAGGGGACCTGCCCCGCTGGCGTTGGGAAGAGGGAGGTGACCCATGAGTTCTGTCCCCAAGGGCTGATGATTTCTTTGCATGGCCCTCACAGTGGCAAGGGTGAAAATCATTCAAAAGCTGCCTGATAAGGGATGTTGTGGTTTGTGGCAGAGGTGCCCCTAGAGCAAACTTACTGAATTCTGCTGTGTCCTGAGGTCTCCAGCCCTTGTTCTTGGAAACATGCTCCAAGCTCCTTCTTGCAGTTGCAAAAGCCTCTTGCTGTGCTCATCAGGATTATTCCTGGGAAGACCATGGCTTCTCACTGGTCAACCGGCTCTACTCCGACATCGGGCATCTCCTGGATGAGAAGTTCAGGATGGTGGATGGTCTGCAGAGCAGTGCCATGGCCAAGCGGCAGGGCTGTGAGCCCTCTGTCTTCAAGCGGGGCATCTGGAACTACATCCACTGCATGTTTGGCATTAGGTAGGGAAACCAACCTCATGGTCCAGGGGAGGAAACTGAGCTGGCCCAGGTGGGAGGAGGGTACAGGACTCAGGCTGTCTTGCAGATGAGTGTGGGAAAGGGACAGAGGTGAACGGCCTGCCTGCTCTGGCCAGGGCAGGGAGCTTTGGGGACAGGGTTTCAGTGCCTGGTGGCCATTGCCATGTGTCCCCTGCCCCGTGGCTGTGCCCCAGGCAGACCACAGGCAACGTGCTGGCTGTGACTCTCCCCTGTGCTCCCCACAGGTACGATGATTATGACTATGCAGAAGTGAATCAGCTCCTGGAGCGAATGCTCAAAGTTTACATTAAAACTGTAACCTGCTACCCAGAGAAGACAAACTCAGAAATGTTTGACAGGTTCTGGAAGCAGTTCAAGCACAGTGAAAAGGTGGGATGGCTGTCCCCTGGCTCTGACAGGCTGAGGTGGGGGTGGGAGTGGGTATGGGCTGCAGACTGGGGTGCTTTGGGGGTGTATGGGAGATCTTTGAGCCACCAAACCAGTCTGAGGCAGGTGGGGGGGGGGGAGTGGAAACTGGTTGGTTGTGAGGAGTTGGGCTTAGCATGGCATGTAGCTGCGCAGTGTGACGAGCACAGGGACCACCAGCAGCACAGGGATCTCCAAGGTCGGTAGCCCATCAGTGAGTGCCTCCAGCCGAGCCCTCCTTCGAGCTGCACCTCACAGGAGCAGCTGCTGTGGCTGTTGGGGACTGTGCTGGTGCCAGCCTGGCCATGCTGCTGCCAAGTATGCAGGGGACTCCCTGGCACATTGCTGTGGGAAGCAGGCACAGCCTGCAGGACTGGGAGGAGGGGGAAAGGAGAGCTACCTGAGCTGGAAAAAAGGGGTGGCATTTTGTCCCAGGCCAAAAGAGTCGCTCGCCCAGGTGAGCGGTTGCTCGCCCTGCTGCCCACAGCACACTGCAGCTGCCTGAGCCTCTCTCTGCTTTTCCTGTAGGTCCACGTGAACCTGCTCATCCTGGAGGCCCGGATGCAGGCAGAGCTGCTGTATGCACTGCAGGCCATCACCCAGTACATGATCTCCTAGACGGCGGGGGCTGCGCTGCGGCAGGGCCGGGCAGCGCCCTCGCTCCCTGAACTCCTGCGGGACCCGGCACGCTGGGACCCACGGCGAGGGATTTCTCAATTTAGTTTACTTGACTGTCTTGTTCCTTTTTGTTGGTTTTCCCCCCCACCCCACCCCGCCTTGTGGGGCTCACTGAGTGGCCCTGTTACGTGCAATTACCAAACTGTGAGGCGAGTCCGTGCTGCTGAGATGCTGGAGACTTGAACATGTCCAAGGAGGACTGCCAAAAACATGGGGGGAGAGGGAAGCAATAGGGGACTGGGGCCAAATTAGAGGGATGCTCTCCCACGAGCAGAAGCTCCTTGCCCAGGTGGTGTGTGGTAGCCTGGGTGCCACAGGGAGGGCAGAGGGGAAAGCTGGCTTCCTTCCCTGTGCTGCAGTGGCTGCCCTGCTTTGCAAAGCCACCCTTGGGCACCTGTCCTCACGGGGGTGATGTCTGTCACTTGGGAACAGCATGGGCAGAGTGTGGGTGTGTTGCAATGTCCTGAGTTGTGTGGTTAGGCAGCAAGAAACGCTGGCTCCCAGCAAGGGCCCTTCTCCAGCCCAGGACAGCAATGGGATGCACTTGCTGCCTGCACGTAATATCCTTTAGGTCCATGTGCCAAACCCCTCTGGGATGGATGAGAGATGACCCGAGGCAAACTCCAAACTGTGAAGCTCTTGCTGGCAGAGTGTCCTAATGCTTTGCCTTCTCCAACAGCAGGGTGAGAAGGTCTCTGACAGTGTTCAGGCACTGGGGGTTTCTGCAGGGGACTTTGGGCAGTCCTAAGCCCTTCCTCTGCCTCCCATCAGCACAGAGGCAGGAACAAGGAAGGCTTCCTGACTTAACGAGGTTTGTGTCTTCTTACCACCGTGGGAGGGCTGAGGTCCTGTGCCCAGTCACTTGCTGCTTAACAGCATGGTGGAGGAGCCTGTGGTCAGCACAGGGTAAGCACAGGAAGCTTCTCCTTGATCCTGGCCCCTTTGAACAGAGGCAGCCCATCCACCAGCCCTGCCCTCTGCCTGGGGGGGCAGAAGCTGCACCATCACTCCTCGTGTGTCCCTGGGTTGTTCCCTGGCCACGCCACAGCCCCTGGCTGGGGGGGTGTGAGGGATCCAGCACAGGCTCTGGAGAGCAGCCACAACAGGGGGATGAAGCCACCCGTTGTAAGTGGGAGCCTGAAGCGAGGGCAGCTGTCGAGTCAGCCAGCGCGCGCTGCTGCAGTCGGCCTGTTTACTGCGTAAATGTACGGGGAGAAAACCTTGTGTATGGAAGCTACAGAAAAAGCCTATTTTTGCTATAAATATATTATGTTTGACATGGATGCCTGCTTTATTTCTTGCCAGATGTCAGGGAGGGGATTCCACCTTGCATGGCTGCTCTGAAGGCAGGACAGCAGTGCCTGGCTGACCGCAGCCCTGAGATGGCCCAAGCTCCAGGAAAAGCAACGTTCTCAGGCATGTTGGGGTCCTATGCTGACAGCTCTGGTCCATGGCCAGCTCACTGAGGCTGGACCTGTCCTGTACAGGTCAGCTCTGTCCTCTTGTGCTCAGATGAGCAACTGCTGCAGTGTTGTTTGATAGGAGAAGAGGAAAGTTTTTCAGGGGTTCCAGTGCTCTGGTAATAGAGGAGTGTGCCAGAGGAAGGAGCTGGTTGGTACCAGGGGAGCAAGGCCAGAAACCAGGACCAACTCTTTCCTGAGCCATACTGCAGGTGCTCCCCTGCACTGGGGCTGGGCTAGTTTGTACTGGGCTAAACTGGTGCCTGGGCAATAAAATGCCAGGACAACTGGTGCTGGGCAGTACCAGCTGAGTCAGTACTGGTGCTGGGGCAGTGGCACCAGCGCAAGGATAACTGATTCTGGGACAGCTGCCACCAGACTTGGCTGGACAGCGCTGGGACTGGCACTGCTGTACTATCATTTAGCCCCAGTGAGGGCTGGGCAGGGATCAGGAGTAGCAGTGGTTAACCATGGCAGCCTAGCTACCTGCCAGCCTCTCCCCTGTCCCTGCAAAAGCAACTCTGTCCCCTGCAGGGCTGGGACGAGCCACAGCAGCCAGTTCTCCCCAGGGCTCCCTGCTCCCTGTCACAAGGCAGTGACAGCAGTGCTGGCTGGGGGTGCAGGGCTGTCTGTCCCAGCCAGTGTGGAACTGGCTCCCTGTTGCCCCCATCCCCCTACACTTGCACAAAGGGTTGGCGATGCAGGAGCTGGGGCAGCTGCCACTCGCTCTGGCTTGCAGACAAGCCCCAGTCACACCAACAAGATGAAGGGCTCCTTGGGCTGTCAACCCTGACCAGAAACGAGCAGAGCTGCTGGCAAGGCCAGGGAAGGCTGCCAGCCTCAGGCAGTCCCACATGGCACGCCACGAGTCTGGCAACTTCAACGTTTGGGCCCCTACCCTGGTGCCCCCCCTGCCCTTGGACTGGGATATTCCTCTCCATTGCTCTGTGGCTGGAAGGAGGAGAACATGAGGCACATCACCTCTGCAGGAACCCTCCAGGATGCCCTGCACACCCACGTGGGAGCCAGGCCACTGCAACTGTACCTGGAGTTACTGAGGGGAGGCTGCAGGCACACATCCAAAGCAGTCACCGAGTTTCTCACAAAGCCTGTAGCAGAAAGAAGCGCTGGCAGGTGCAGCCAGGACTGCTTTTGTAAGAGCTGAGCCATTCCCAAGCTGCACAGCGGGAAGAATGGTGTGTCCAAGCCCACAGAGAACACCAAGTCACACTGCAGCAATGGTAGTGCCACAGGTCCTACAACCCACTCGTGACAAATCAGGCCCATGGCTGCTGCTCTCACCTCAGCTGGGAGGGGGAACACAATAGCATGTGGGAGCCGAGAATGGCTCTGGAGCAGGCAGTGTGCACCCACCACATCCCCCTTCCCCAGCCTGCCTTCCTCACAGCCCAGCTCCTCCACCACAAAGGACACGATGCAGGGCAGCAGAGTTCCCTGCTGTGCTTTCATCTGTGGTCCCATCCCTGGTGGCACAGAGGTGTCCATCAACCAGCAGACAGTTCCCCTAAGGATCTCCTCCTCATCCCCCATTTTTGGAGACTGGCTTAAATCTTGAAGCAGCAGCCTTAAGACCCCTTGAGAGTTATTTGCATTAACTGTTGTAAAGAATACCATTGAAAAACAAGAGTGTTATCAGATATTATTGAGGATCCAAGGCTTTGAATGCAAGTTTCCAGGCTGTACATATACTGTGCAATTTCATGAACCAGAATTTATCCCCAGCAGTTTTAGGATATCCCTGATTTGCTCTCTGTGTGTCTAACCAGGCCAGTGGAATCCATGCTTTCCACTCCTTCCCTCGTTTCCCTCTGATTTCCTTACCTGCCACCACTCCACAGCAACATGACTGAGGCTCTGAACTGGTCTCCTCTTCTGTAAGATCTCTCCTGAGCTGTGGTGCACAAAGCAACCCCAGGGCAGAGGGAACAGCACATTTTCCAGCTTCATCACAGCTGCAAGAAGGAAAACCTGCTGCAATGACATCCTGTTTTGAATCAAGGGCTCCAGCACATTCCTCACAAGCTGCTTCACTGGCTCAGACCGTATCTCCACTACTACTTGTCTTATGTCAAGGAAGGGCCTCCCTGAAGTTCCCACCTGAAGCCTTCTCCTGCCCAAGAGGCCTCTGAGCAGTCCCAGGGAATGACCAGCTCCTGGTTTACACTGACATTCATATCCCCTTTAATGGGCAGCTTTGAGCCATTATCTTCCAACACAAAAAAAACCCCTCCACAGCTGTAGTAACCTTCCTTTTTTGATGGACGATTTGGAGTATGTAGGCAAAGATAAAAGCTCACTCACGTGCTTATCTGTCCTAATTATGTGTCAGCATCTACTTGTGAATTGGGTGGCTGAAAGAAGAGAGTAGCAGCAAATCCATCCCTCTGTTCCCAGAGATAACAGGTAGAGCTGCTGACACGCAAAGATATCTGAATGTGGCTGTATAACATGGAGTCACCTTCTGCACTCAGGTCTAGAAGGGAAAGGAATGAAGGGGTTAGAACAACTCTACAGACAACTCCTGAAGGACTTAAAACTCCCCAGGGCCAGTTTTAGGGCTTGGCACCCCATGGATCCCACATGCTGCCAGTAAGTTGTAGCTCCACATGCTGCAGAGCACACTGGAGCCTTCGTGGGCTGTCACACTGCAACCCTTCCACCTCTGGCCAACTAAGGGGCATTTCACTGAGGGGCTGCCCTAAGAGGTGAGAAGGGCAGTGGAAAGACAACGTCAAGGAAAAACAGCTGGTCCTTGCCAGGAAAACAGAACAAACTGGATGAGACACAGAGCAGAGGATTACAGGTTTTTATTTTTCAAACATTCCCCCCTAGTCTAGCACATTCTAGTCTTGCTAGCACAGATGGTAACAAAGAGCCTGTAATGGTTCAGAAGTTACACTGCTACAGAGAGCAAACAAAAGCAGAGGTTTATTTTCTAAAAAAATTTATTGTGAGAAATGGGTGAAAAAGTGCAGAGGGGATGGGGTGGAAACTATGTCAGCTAGTGGTGCCTGCCCTGTGTGCAGCAGACATCTGTGCTAGCAATGCAGAAACCCTTCCTGGAGTCGCACCAGGTGGAGACTCCACTGTGCTGGAAGCATCATTTCACAGAACCACCCCCATTGCCTTATGAAGAAGGCTCCTTTCAGGACAAGCAACCTATCTTCTATGTAGCCAAAGCTCTCAAGACACCTCGGGGAGCCCCACACCATGAGCTCTGAACATCCCGCTCTACCACGCACCGTAACGCTGCCTCAGCCAGAGAACCAGAAACGCACCACCACCAGCTCTGTCACCTTCAGCATCTGCCACCTCTTCTCCCTGCTTTACACCACAGCACTAGCTCTGTGATTCTGAGCCACCAGAGATGGTTTTCCGTCAGCTACAGACACGTCAGGGTGCACAGAGGGTGGTGAAGAGAGGAGATCCCTCTCCTGAAGGCCGAGCACTGTGGTGATGGGTTACCACACGCTACCGAGCTCTCACATGGACTGATGTCTCAGGCTTCAGAAGTCACCTCCTGCTTGCTTTCCCCCACGGTAATTAGAACATGTTTTTCATTGGACATGAAACTGAGGCAAACCCTAAGCTATCCCTGTTCATGCTCGTGTCCCAAAGCTGATTGATCTCTGAGGGTTTTTTTTTATAATGGGTCCAAACTTTCACATTTTGGTGACACTCTGGGACACCACTTCCAAGGCACTCCTACCCATGGCACCAGACACAGGTTTCTCAATCCTGGAGCAAGGCTAGCCCTGAAGCATTTGAGTGTGGCTATAAATAAGCAACTAAGTAAGAAAATTAACAAATTATGATCTACATAAAAGCTTTCTAGGCATTTCCTTTGGAAAAGCTGATTAGTGCTACTTTGCTTCTATTATGATTCTTGTTTATGAATACATCCAGGCTCTGGAATGCTTCATTCCTTTCACCAGGATGACTCGACTGCTTCTTTTTAAAGCAGCACAGGGTAAGGATGACATGTTTTTAGACACATCAACAAGGAAAATTAAGGGCTCCAAGAAGCTTTCGATATTTCAAGCTCTCACATGAAGCTGGGAGCATAGTAAAATATGCTTAAATTATAAAGAAAGCTCAAGCAATTTGCTAAACCCAGGTGTAAATAAAAGCAACAAGTCTGCCTCCCACTAAGCTCCATGGGTCTAGTTACCTAAATCCTTCGTGGCCCTGAGCTGCACGGTGGCTTCACACTGTAAAAGATGGCATTTGATCCTCTGAAGATGGAGAAACGTGTTACCTGAGCTCAGTGAGGACAAGGAACACAGCACAAAGTAAGGCTTCGTGCCAAGGGTTCCCTGCCCACTCCCCTCAGGCACTACTCCAGGAGCATCACTCCCATGTCACCGGCCCCTTCCCTAAACAACTGCTCTCAAAATCCCAGTCCAACCCTTCCTTAGAGCAAAAATTCACCCCTCAGCGTGGGGCCTGCAGTGCTAGTGCAGAATGAAGAGCCACCAAGACACTGTCCCACCTCCTGCAGCAGCCAGCAGCAAACACACTTTTGAGCAAGAATACAAAAAAAATAGACAGATATTGAGCAACCCCCTGCCAGGTATAGCCTTTCAGCAAGCAGCAGTTTAGGAACTTTAAAGTCTCCCGTGTCCTATGAGGAAATACCCCAAGCTGGAAAAGCTCAAGGTTTATGAAAATGAACTTAGTTAAGAAGTGTCTGTAGAACTCCTGAATTCTCTTCATTCCTGCCCTCTGTGCCCACAATACAAGCTATCCTGCTAAAAACATAAAAGAGAAGGTAAGTTGCCTGCTTGACCCTGCAACGTTACATTCATTGTTTATTGAGCACTCCATGAGTGTTCTGAACACCAACCTCAGCACTAGTGCACCCTCAGGCTTCTTCAGCCACTGGCAGCTCCTGCTGTGCTGAGGAGATAGAAAGCACCTGCATGGACTGCTGCAAGGCAGAAACATCACTGTCAGCACCCTGGTGCAGCAGGACTCCAGCCAGAGGTGCTCCTGTCTCCAGTGTTGTTGTTCCTCAGGGACAGGTGATTCCCCAGAAGTCTGGCCTGGGAGTATGGAAAAAAAAATAAACAGTGCTCTATTCCTTAATCAAAGGACAGGATCTCTTGTGAACTCCCACTGCAGGGCACCGACCACGATGAGCCTTGGTGTTGCATCTCCTTCAGCTGGAACAGGTCGAGGATGTGTAACAGCTGGGATCATGTCAGATCTCCCTGGGGTGCTGAGTGCTCAGGGCCAGGCTCTGTGCAGACAGAGACCAGGCCAGCTCCTGGTGCTGTCACAGCTAAGGGACACTCTGGAACAGCCTGTGGACAGCCCTTCTTCCCCACAGACCAACCCAGCCAGAAAGGGTCACCATGGATTTGCAGGTCTGAAGCACTGGCTACTAATTTTGTCCTCCCTATCACTTTGGGTTCCGTTTTCATGGGAAACGAGCCAGAGTTTCACATTTAACATGACCACACACACCAGTGTCCTGTCCTTTGACACATGGCTGTGAAGCATGGGCAGCTATTCCACTTGCTCTGCAGCTCATGGGATCAACTTCCCCCCAGGATCCAAGCTGACAAGTTAGCATACTATGTGCCAAGCGGCATAAATTCCTTCCAGCTCAGAATGGCTGATTTTTTCTCATCTATGGCTCATGCCATCAGGTGTTTGTGGAAAGGGTTTCTATCCATTAGTGTAATGAACTAACTCCAGTGAGAATGTGCATCCACCACTCAAGTCTGTGGGACCCGGAATCCCAGCTCGGGTTACCTTTTTGTTTCTTTGTTACAATGAGGTGTGGCCAGACATGTAGATTGTGGGTGAATTTGAAACGTCACTGGGAGGTCTGCCGTGGAGGCAGCCTTCAAAGCAAAGGTTATCAAACTATTCAAAGGCTCTGATGGCACAGCACGCCGAAGATAAGACTTCTGAAGACTCCTTGCCGCAGGTAACCAGGCAACCACTCCTATTCCAATCTCCACTCAAATGAAAACAGAGCAGACAAGCTGGTAGAACAGTATGGCTCACTGCACTGCATGATACAAACTCTGTGAAATGAAGCCACCTTCAGAAAAGACTAGAGAACCTTTCTGCCAGGCCTACCAGAACATCATGAAAGCACCACGTTTCCCACGGATCCTGCCACTGCAAACACCAAAGCAGTGGCAGGAAAATGCCAGCTAATGCTCTGAACTAATCTTCTGACCCCTAACTTCTGTCCTGCAAGAACACAGAGCCAGGATATGCCAGGCACACCCCTGAGGGTGAGCCTGCAGGCTTCAAGCTCCCCAGCAGTAGCAGAAACTTCAGCAAGAAAACAAAACCCCTCAGAAACCAACGAGTGAGCTACCAAGTACAACTGATCACACCCTCCAGGAGGGCCATCCGGAGTGTCAGCAGATCCAGCGTGATCCAGTCCACACCATCTCCTTAGCAGACTAGGGAATCTGTGCTATGTATCAGCTGCAGGCCAGCTACTTAGGGGATTAGCTGAGAAGGAGCTGTTAATGATTAGCATTCCCTCACGTTGTTGTGCTCTTGGCTTGGCAGGAGTGCCCAGCGAGGCAAGCACTGGGCAGCTGTGGCTGAAAGCCATGCCAGGCACCTTCCCTCGGCCTGTTCTGGGGAGAGCAGCCATTCCCCACTCACACTGCAGTGCCCTTCCTACTTTTCCAACAACATTTTCAGCTTCTTGGCCCAAAATGCCTTAGGCCTGCCCCCTCCCACGCTGTAGTGTTATCTGGTATCAAGGGGACAGGTGCAGCAGATGTGTTTTTGTTTCTTTTTATCCAATAATCTCGTTTTTCAATTAAAATATATAATATATATTCAAAAAAGGTTTAGAAAAGCTTCTATGTAATTTGCACCTACTTTTACATATAGATTACAATAATGTACAACTCTCCCCCAAGGTGGTTTGAAACCACGGGGACCTGCCAATTCTTTCCCCTCGATCATTTACACCATCAAACATCAAAATGTGTTTGTTCCTAATACAGCTCTGAAAAAGAAGTCTCTGTTGCCTTCTCAGACGGAGAGATGCATAATAGGGACACACATTACATTGGCTTCATATTCGCTGTAGAAAGTTCCCAGATTAGTAAAAAAATATTTCATCTATAGAAAATGCCCTTCTGAAAAGCAACCAGGGCTCTGTTAAGGCCACACCCAGGCTTTCCATTTCGCTGCTGTAGCAAAGACAGATCAAAAAACAAACCCAAAATGATGTCTTTTAAGTGTCCCAGAAACAGCTACTAGCACCTGTGCTTATTTTACAGCAGCCTGGTGTATCAGGAAAGTGCTGAGAACAGCGTAGGGACTTCTCAAAACATGCTTCTGATTCAATGGGGCTCAGTTGGCACAGTGAAAAAACTCAAGTGTCCTCCTGTTCCACCCGGGTGGACAACAGGAAGCCTCCTATACCTCAACCACCCCTCCCTGCAGAACGACGATGGACGCTCCCACTGAAACCAACCCCTGAAACAGCACACCCTTTTCCCACAGGGCTTCCACCAACAAGCTCCCTCAGATTCCTCCGTGAGTCTGTGGGATGCCAAGTGCACATCTGGCGGCTTAATCAAGAAGTCCAACTGCTTTGCCCCACGGGCAAGCCAAGCGAGAGAGCAGAGCCAGCCCCTCCACCAGTCCGAGGCACTGGGAGACTTTCTGCCATAGCAGAGAGAGGGCAGCCAGTGAGGGGTTCCTGCAGCAAACCCAACTCAGCACACAGGAAAACACTATTGCCTGGCACAGAGTCTTCTGGCCGAGGTTTTTATCAGGGCTCCTCTTTGGACGTGGGCTTCTCCAGATGGTCCAAGGCAGGGTCAGGTTTGCAGGAAGAGCCATGGCACAGAACAGGATTATTATTTTTAAACTCTTCCTGTCGCAGCCAGATGCAGGTTGCCCCTTCTTCCCAGATGGGCAGCCCCTTCTGCCCAAGGCATGATGTGCAGGGAAACTGAATCCAACGTGCTCCATTCTCTTCTCTGCCGGGGTGGGAAGTGAAGTCAGAACCCAATGTTCAAAACCTGAAGGACACTGGGAAGGAGAAAAATACAGTGACTGGTTAGATCTCAGCTTCACTGGGAGTCCTAGATGCACAAATAAGGAGTTAATTAGCACCAGTCTGCCCCTACAGAGCAAACATAGACCACAAGAGACCTTGATCAACAGAGAGTCAAGTGGAGGATCCAACTGCTCAGCTCCAAGCTTCGGAGTGGGACTGAGACAAGGACAAAGCCGAATCACAAAGGTAAAAGTAAGCACTCCTCCTGTAAGCTGACAGCACACACGAAGCTCTGCAAGATGAGGAAGCTTAAAAAAGGACCTGGCTAAACACCAGAGGCATCGCAGGAAAGCAGAAAGGAAGAGAAAAAAAGTACTCTTCACCTTAAACACAAATATCAATTGGTAGGGAAAAGACTAAAAAAAGAGATTTTTAGAGATCACATGCTAAAACTGTGTAAAGAAATCCTGTATCTACCTGCAAGTAATTAAAACATTTTTAGATATCTCAATCCCCCAAAAGCCTAAAGATTCCTTCTCAGGTCTTCTGTCTCCCCTCAATAAAGCTGTCACAACTCGTTCAAACAAGCCCTGGAATATGTCTAAGTAGACTTTAGACACAGACATAAAACCTCCACTGTAGGTCTGTGATCCACTTTGGAAGGCAGAATAGGGAGATAGATATAGGGCATCCCCACAGTTGGATTCAGTGATGGCGAGCATGAAAGAAACCTGTGAAAAGGGAAAAAGAACTCCAAGAGGGAATCAGCCCTGATCAAGAAAAGACAATAACTTAGAAGCCAGAGCAACAGGCTGCTTTGGGAAGTTACAAGGTGATGTGGCTTTTATTGATTTATTAATGTTCCGGCCGATAAAATCCCAGGGTTTGGACCAAAAGGAATTAGAGCACAGCAAGAAAAGCCCAAAGTCCCTGAGCTGCTCAGAGACAGTCGGGTGGCCACCCACCCTTCTCATGACTGGAAAGGAGGGCACTTAATATAAGTGCTGAAGGCACGAGTGGTTACCAGTGAGTGAGCACCTGCATGCCGTGGTCTAATTCCAGCTGTAGCTACTCTTTTCCCATGACCTTGCTCACTAAGGCTCTGGCTTTGCACATCTAGTCCCTTACCCAGTGAAGGACAGGTTTACAACTGAGCTGCAGCTACCAGACAGCAGAAATTGCAGAATTCATATTTTCCTACTCAAGGAAAGTGTTCGCATGCTGACTTCAGTTTCCTGCAGCTTGGTCCGTGGGTGTTGCGCTGTGCTGGGCAGAGGCAAAGTTTCCATGTTTGATCTCTAATCTCCAAGTAAAGAAACACAGGCAGAGTTCAAACAGACTCCTGCAGAAGCTGTGGGCAAGCTCTTTTGGCATTTAACTTGCAAGAAGGTGATAAAGTCACAGGAGCTTTGAGCACCATGGAAACACCAACTAGTTCATGTCCTCCCCAGTTCTGCAGAGAGACTAAGCACTTATTCCTAAAGATTTTCCCCTGCCTACAAAGAAAAATATTTCCCCAGTTCAGTTTCATTCCAGCTGTTCAAATCAGTGTGATCACTGTCATTTATTGATGAACAGTTTTCACTCAGCATCATACCCAAAAGTGACCCAAAAGGCAACAAGTTAAGCCCACAGGAACTACTCAGGACAACTCTAGGTTAGTGATCACTTAAGAGTAGCTTTTGCCAATGTGAATTTAATATGGAAGAATGTTAAGGATATGAAAGGAAAAAAGCCGAGGGGCACGTGGGAGCTACGCTCTCTGCTCAAACACAATAGTGCCTCAGAACCTGTTCCAGATCTCACTCCTTCAGTGAGCACATGTCCAGCATATTCCCCAGAAAATATCACTTCATGTGTAGAACAAAGTAAATCTGGGGTGTTTAACATCTCATAGCTCCTCTGGTTTGAATAAGCAATTCACATAGAGTAAGAATATGGAACAAGAACATCCCCATGTTGTTAAGAGCTCGTGTTCTCCCTGTTCTTCAACAGTATTGGAGCAAATCCTTTGTTAAACTGTCCCTCAGCTTCTCTGCTTTACACTCCTAAAAAAATAATCTATACCTGGCATTCATTCTGTAGGCAGAGGTCTTGTCTACCCAGCCCAGCTTACACGTGTTTTAAAAAACACTCCTGTGAAAAACATTTCATCCCTGAAAAGTCAGTGAATTCCCCAAGTATAATGGCCTGCCCTAGCATGGCATAAAACCAAACACTGAACCCTACCAAACAAACAAAAAACCCCCACAACACAAAAGCTCAGAACAATATCCAGTGGAAACACTTCAAAAGGCCACGGCCTCTGTCATTAACTTGCAAACAGTCCTAACAGGGATGAAGGACAGTATTAGGGGTTGAATTTGCAACATTAACAAATACCATATCTGCCTCCTAAGAGGGAAATATTCTTGGCAAGGTTTTTACTTTCCAACCAATACCCAGCCTATGCTCCAGTCTGTCCATTTTCTGTGAGCTAACCAAGGTCCAGGTGCGAAGTGCGCCTTCAGCTCCACTTCTGAATTCTTCTACTGCCTCAGTGGTCAAAATGCTTCAAATCAGGGCGTCACACCCTCCGAACATAACGTATTTTAAACTCTGTTCTCATATACACTATTTGCAAAACTGACTCTATTTGTGCAAGTATGAAAAACTGCTGAAGAGGCAGTTAAATCCACCTACCTTTACACAGCTTTTTCTCCTTTTAAAAGGCAATGTGGCTCTTTACCAAAAGCTTTTTTTCCTCACAGAGCACCTGCACTGCCAGAGAGGCACCTTTAACTGCTGCTGAGTCGGGCACAGGAACCACCCAAGACAAGGCTACAGAGCTGTAGCATTTTCCACAGCTGCACCTACCTTTTTGTGCTCCTGAAGTTAACTTGGTACCCAGGTATGGTTGGAGGCCTGTGAGGTGCTGGGATAGCTGGGAGTAGGCAGAATGGGTTCAAAATTAAAGTCCAGTCCTTCTCCATCCATGAGTTCACTGTTGATTATGTAATCCATATCACATTCAAGGTTCTCCATGTACATGTCAATGTCCAGGTCAGTGGGCAGCCTGTCCTGGTTCAATCCCAAGGGAGCAGGGCTGGCGGATGAAAGAAGCACTGGACTGCCCAGCTGGACTGGCTGGGCAGTTGTTGCAGAAACTGGAGCCTTCAAACTGGTGATGCTGGCAGTGTTTTGAGTAGATGTTACTATGGGAAGCGTCGATGGCAAAACACTGGCACCGACTGGTTCTGCCTGCTGCTCTGCAGGCTTTCCTCGTGGAGTGCCTGAGCTCATCTTACTCTGGGCAGCCTGTCCACCCAGAAGCAGGAGAGTTCGGCTGCTCATCCTGTTACCAGTCTGTGGGAGAACTGGATCCACCTGAGTCATCATAACATCCCTTGGAGGCGGAGAGCTGGGTGTCAGGAGAGCTTCCAAGGTCTGAGGGGCAGAGAAATGGCTGACAGAGCTTTGCAGTGAAATATCGACAGGGTTAAACAGGGAATTGCCAAAAGTCTGGCCAGCTGCGTTTGGGCTCTGCAAGGAAAAGCTGGAATCCCTCTGGATCTGACCACTGGAGGCAGATTGCTGGGTAGATAGCACAGACGAGCTGGGAGACATCAAATTTAACCCATCAATGAGCTCGAGCTCCTCGGTCACAGTCGGTGGAACGTTGCTGGATGCACTGGAGTACACCAGAGAAGGAAGCAGCTCTTCATCATGGAGGTCATCCTGCTCTGTCAGGATAGGAGAAAGCCTGGCACTGATGGTGCTTGCATTGGAACTGGTTCGAGGCCGGAAGGTGTTCCACACGTCAGAGTCCTCATTGCTTCTCGAGGACGGGCTCCCAGGCCACTTAGGAAACTGGGAGCCAGGACTGTCAGCAGAGGATTCCGGTGCAGACTGGAGAGGAGGCTTCTTCCTGGATGCTTTACCTCTGACTTTTGCGAGTTTGCTGCTGTTGTCCATGGAGGCAGCTCTTCTCCTTGGTGCTTTTCCACTTTTACCACCCTCAGGATTGAGCATCCACCAGGAGCTCTTCCCCGTGGCTTCATTATGGACTTTAATAAACTTGCTGTGCAGGGACAGGTTATGTCGAATGGAGTTCTGAAAAAAAAAACAAAACACAAAAACCACAAGTTGTGAGGACCTGGCCGTTGACACACCTCCCACCTAGAAATCTCACAAGCACGAACGCATTCAGACAGGATCCAGAGAAGAAAGTTATAACAGAGGCCTACCCATAATAACCTGGTATTTCTGTCTGGACATGCTTGGCAGCACCAGCAAGCAGTGCCACGTCCCACTGCAGCGCCAAGGGTGAAACTACCATGGCAACTAGCAGCTTTCAACCAGCAAAATAATAACACAGGAGATCTTTAAAGGCCATAGAGAACCTGCAAGAAGTAAGCATATCACACAGCAAGTAAGGAAATTCTCAAATGCAGCTTGCAGTTTCAACATGAGCCTCACTGAATTTGAGCTAATGCTGCTCCCACCCTTGTGACAACCCCTTTACCCAGCATAAGCCTGGCTGAAGTTTTTAATGTTTATAGGGCCAGCTTTCAGTCACATTCAAGCCCAGCACAGCAGTGAATCAAACAGTCTGGGCGAAGAGAAATGGTAAAACACCTCTAATTCAGCAGACCCATTACCATCCCCGCCCCAAAACCGGAGAAACGAGAGTGGAACTCTGAGGAACAAGTGCCCTACTAATCTTGGAGCCTGGCAACCTCCCTCTGCAGGGAGGCAGTGCACTTCCCTCGCTGTGTGTGTCTGACAGGGTGAGATGTTCAGTGGATACTGCACTCCCACACAGTACATGCCAGTTTTAGCCTCTCCCATCTTTCCGCTCGGCGAGACACACATTCCTCGCCTCTCCCAGCTCCCTTCTTCTGCTTTAGCTTTGCTGAAAACTGCAAGCTAACGTACCTGTACACCTCCATAAAACTGAATTTTCATCCTGCAACTGATAAAACTCCCCAGCAACATTCTCACTCTTTGAACAGATCCTCCATAAACTCCCCCTGAGGCCTGTGTCGTGCATTTATTTGATATTTGCACCAAATTTGTTCAGATGGTCAAATTACAGATTGTTAAAAGGTGCTGCACTGGTAGCACAACAGTGATTAAAGAGCTCCAAGAGCAACATCTTTTTCTTATAAACTAAAAGATACATAACAGCCTTCAGCTTTCATGCATACTCTCTCAATCCTGAAAAAATTAACTGTGCTTTTATCATCCTTTTCCACCAACTCTCAACACAGTTCTTTCCTGTCTGCTGCTTTCCCTCTCCCCACCCTTTTCCTCTCGGAAAAGTCCTCACTATGCTAATTTTGGCCACCTCACCATAAGTACTATCCTAGAACAAGGCAGATGTAGATAAACAATCCAGGCAAAGTGGAAAGTTTTCATGGAGAGGAAAGGAGAAGTGAGAATCGTCCTGGCTTAGCTTTGACTTTAACCTTTGGCTGTTGAGCTTTTGGAGAAGACTGGCTGCTTGTTGCAACCAGGATCAAAGAATACATGTGTTCTTCCTTGGAGAGGGACTGCAGAGCCAGGGCCTGATGGAACATGTGTCACTCAGAGCTATTACACAGTTTTATTATTTTGCCTTCTTCTCTAAACAAAGCTTTCCTTCCCTTCAAGCCCTGAAATAAGTAATTCAGGCTAGTACCCCATCTCCAGGAATGCTGCTGCTTTCATTTCCAAAGGATCCCACCCCTTTTCCCAGGTAAATGTGCACAACTTTGAATGCCCACTGCTCCAGTAATAAGAATCAAGAGGTTGTCACTAATTCTTCATTTATTCTCCTGAAAGTAACCTGTGAACTCACCAAATTCTGTCAGGACTGACCCAAGAGCCTGAACACACAGGGCACGTTTGAAGCCTCACAACCACCTGCTTTTTTAGCTCCATTTACTAAAATGGAACTTTAAAATCAATAGGTTCGGGATTTTACATTTTCCCAACTGATTTCTGTTTTCTTCTCCTGCATGTCCACAGCCAGGCTTTGACTGCTGTGTCAGCAAGAGCACACTGCACTGGTACAAGCAACTCAGTAACTCAAACCTCAAGGAAATTATCGTAAGGGACTATTTTAGTAATGAATTTTCTGGGGGTTTTTGGCTGAAAAGCAGCTTGAAATAAGACATATTGGAATAACACTAGGATTAACATGTGAAACATGGTACTTTTTGTGAAACAGTCTCAGTGCTTTTACATGTTGCTGCTAAACTGCCATAATGGCTCAGAGCTGTACAAAAAGATAATTGCTCTACTACTCCTTCCTTCCTCATCTTTAAACTCTCCTCCTTCTATAACACGAGCATCTGTGACCCTATGAGCTAGTTCAGAGAGCAAACCCAACTGAAAAGCAGCCCTGTCCTTCCTCGACAACCACTTTTCCTGCTTGTTTTATCTCTGCCTGTCTTTTGAACTGCCTCACTGTGGGGTTCAAGCACAGAAAACTAAGGAAGAGAACAAAATGTGTGGTTGGAGGCAGAGCAAACTGCAGACTCGAGCCCAGAGTGTCCCAAAACACAACAGAATCAACTCACCCACCAGCCTGGGTGCTGTGAGACAGCACAAGGATGCACCTGCTGGAATGATTTCATACACCTCCCATATGGAGGGCACCCTTTAAATCTCGTTGAGAAAGCCAGGGGCGAATCAATTATGCTAAAATAATCACAGAACAGCAAGTCAAACCTGACAGGAGAGGAAATGACAGAGATCAGTCACCCAGGCAACCCTGGCATATTTCCTTTCTTGATATTAAGCAACTCAAACCAGCAACATACAGATGACATTCACTTTTTGATGCTCAACTTCAGCAGTGTGGGAGGATCAGGATCCCAGCTGGTCTGAGCACCTGCAGAACACACCAAGTCTTGACTCTGCAACTCTTTTGATCATGAGGAAGCATGACCTGAAGAGGGACAAGCAGGAATCCTTCAAATCCTCAGGAACCTCTTCAACCACTACTTAGGGGTGGGTTATTGCCATTTATTCAGGTATCTTACAGTGGTACTAATGGCTGTATGTTAAAGTATTGCTGTGAAAAAAATGCCAGCCTGCGTCTCTAAACCCATCACAGACCAAAGATGACTCCTGTAAACCACATTCAGACAAAACTAGTCTGCAATTCAGGAGAGACAGTATGCAAAAACCCCAAAGTTTGGCTAGAGGTATTTATTGTACATTGAAGGCTGGACCATTCACCAGGTTCCAACCACTGTGTGGACAAAGTGGGATACACTGAGCAGCACACACAAACTGTTCTCTAAATCTCAGTTATCACAACACGGAATCTTCTTCTTGATAAAAACTCCCAGTTGCACTGGGGGCCAAGCACAAACTCTGCTGAGAAAGACACAAGACAGAAGAGCTATCCTTCCAGGAGACACAGTGGCTTTCCATCCTTTCCTGGCCATTCTCCCAGGAACAATCAAGTTTATGCTACAAACCACAGAGGCACCAGATTTCTTAGCAAAAAGTCTCCTTCAAGAACGAGTGACAGAAACAATAATAATAAAAAAAAAAAAAAGGCAAGATATGCAATCACTGCAGCTGCCTGTAATAAACTCTCACTGCCTTGGAGGCATACAAAGAACATGGTCTCACCCCAGAGCAGGGCCATGTTCCACAGCCAGGCCTGTAATTGTGCCGAATTATCCTTTGCCACGGCATTCCTGGGAGGCTGCGAGGGCAGGACGCTCCGCCTGCCGTGTTTGTCAGTGCCTGTCTCAGCACTCACCCGGCCACTTGGCTCCAAGGGCTTCAGGAAAAAAAGTCTTCCTTGTAGAGATTTTTGCACCAGCAAAGTAAACAACTCCTCCAGAGCCAGGGAGTCAAAGCACTTCCCAGCAACCCCCCTTCCAGAAGGCACACATGAGCACAGACGTCAAGCTCGGCAGACTGGGGATCTCTATCTTAGGAAAAACATTTTCCTTGCTGCAATCTTTCAGTGGGAGGCCAGCAGATGATCACAGCTCTCTAAAAACCAAAGACCGAGGCGATTTACAAGCTTACAAGGCAGGCATACACAAAAAAAGCTGTTCAGGATTAGGTAGAGCAGAAGAAACTTGTTGGAACAAGTAATGCTGGCAGCCCAGGAGCAGCCATCTCTGAGGACTGCCTGGAAAATTCAGCTGTGCTGCAGGGAATAATCTTTCAGCAAAGCAGCTTTCCAGAACAAGCTGGCAGAGAGCAGGAAAGAGCAGCAACAAAATCTTACAGTAGTTTGACTAGCACTGCATGAGGCAGATGCATTGTCACTAAAAGACAAGCTCTTCCCACTTTTGAGGGGGACAGCTACAGCCAACAAGGCTTCAAACAAAAAAAAAAAAAAAAGAACCCCAAATCTTGTACTTCATATTCTTCCAGGGCTTACAAGAATGGCCTGTTAATGTCAACAGTGCTCCTCAGGTTTCCTTGCTGGCCTCCTCAGTACAGCACCTGAACAACCATCACTGAGCCTCTGTTTGATATCCCCCCCCCCTGCTTTAAGGAATCCCAGCCAGGCTGTCAGCAGCTGGGACAGAAAACATCCCCCTGCTGTCAGCACTAAGCAGCACATGGATGCATCTGGGGCCACGTGAGGTAATGGCAAGAGTCCAGCAGCTGCCACCCACCCCCAGCTCCCCGGGATTCAAACAGCCAGACCCTCCCTCCCTCCCCCTTTGCAGGGCAGCAACTTCCAAGAAACCAAAACAAACCAAACTTAACAGGAAGCAGCACCTACAACACCATTAAAGAGTAACTGGATTTAATTACCAATGATGACAGCAATGACATCACTATTCCCATTCAAGTCAGAACACATCATTCTTCATTTTTCGTGCCAGAAGATTTAGTGTGGAATTGTATCCTTCCAGGCACGTGAACTCAGGAATAAACACTATCGGTTTTCTCAGCACAGTCACAGAAAGTTGCCTGCTTTCTTCACAGACTGAGGTTGATGGCTCTGTGCACCAGAGACACCCCCAGACTGAGCCTCCCCTAGGCACAAGCCTGAACAAGGCTGAAGGTTGGGCAGAATTATACTTTGCTCAGAGCCAAGATGCTGAGATGAAGTTTTATGTCCCCTTCTGGTTTCTGGAAGTGTTCAAGGCCAAGCTAGATGGGGCTTTGTCTGGTGGAAAGTGTCCCTGCCCATGGCAGGGGGGTTGGAATGAGATGATCTCTTAGGTCCCTTCCAACCCAAACCATTCTGTGATTCTGTGATCTTGAAATTATCATTTCCAAATGTCAAAGCAAACCCAGTGCTCCCATCAGATGTTCCTGTTCAGGTAAAGGGTTTCTTAATGAAATTAAAGAAAGCTCTCCTGATAGTGATTTAGGTCCTTACCTGTTCAAGTTAAGAAGCTAAAGTTCTGACAAATCTGAGCCAAAAAAATCTTAAAGGATATAGGGACATTCCAGCAGATATAAGGAGACAACTAATGTGACTATTTCAGGAAGCGATCATTGCTCATTTGCAGATCCGACTACAGAAACAAACCCAAAAGCTGTCTGAGTGATAGTCAACACACCAATGAACAATAAATTTTTCAACTTGACCAAAACAAGTATTCCCATAATGTTGTACGTAAAGATAGCCTGGCAGAATCTACCAGCTGTAGTGCAGCAGAAACAGCATAGAAGATGGACAGGCTTGCTTTTGTCTCTTGGCCTATTCTGTTTCACGGAGGGGACTCAGAGGGCCACAGGATGAGCAGCTGCTCCAACCTGAGGGAGCTCTGCACATGCTCTGCCTGGAGATCAGATATCCCTGCTCTGGGAGGGGCTGGGGACCTTCAGAGCCAGCACTGTGGCACTGAAAGCCAGCCAAGTGACTCTGTGCCTGAGCCCTCAGCCAGGTCTCCTGATCCATCTGGTCACCAGTTAATATCGGCTACGTGCGACCTGCACGTAACACAAGCCTGGAAGGGAAGGAAGGTTTTTCAGGAAAATGCTGCCCACTCTGTTTAATAAAGGTGAAGAGCTAGACAAGTTTCCACACGGATGGCACCCTCTTATTTCAGACAAACACTTGGTAATTTTTAATTTGTAACACAACTACCTGAGCTGCTGCACATACATATGTGAATATACATGCACACATTTGAGTTTAGGTGAATGGGGAGTACAAAGATGCAGAGGTGTGACTGCAGCCTCCCATAACAAATGCAGCAGTGCAGAATCATTTGTTCTTCCCTTTCTGTTGCACGCACAGGAAACATCTGATTTTTGTTTCAGTAAAGTACTTTTGGGGGGGTGAAAAGGTTGGTTTTAAAGTTCATTCCGTTCCTACAAAGGAAAAGACGAGCTTTGGAAGAAAGCTGTTTCACTAAAAAAGACAGGTCCTTAATATTGTTCCTCACTTGCCAAACTTGCTCTTACTCGTGGATGTGACAACCAGTGCAAACTGCTGCTGCAGGGTTTGTGCACTTGTACTTTATCCCAAACCCTCAACACCTTCCTCTTCTGAGTAAGCTCAAAAGCAGAGGGAATTATCCTCTTATCCACTGAGCAGCTCGCAGAGCAGCGAGGGGAGGATTACAAAGAAGCCCCACACACACAGCCCTGCAAGGACACTCGTGCCTTGCAGGCTGGGTAATTCTTCACCTCAGCTGAATTACTGCAGGGGAAGGACAAGGCTGCACACACAGCAAGGTGTGCTTGAAGCACTTCAAGAACAGCAAACACCACCTTCCTGGACAACAGGGATTCTTCCAGAGCTCATGGAGCTCACACCTGGCAGTCTGCACCAGCTCCACTTCCCCCCATTGTATAGTGGAGTGGGACAGCTGAAAAGTAATTATGAAGCAACAATGAGCCTTATGGGCGTCATATTAACTGAAGCAGATTAAAAGTTTTTAAAGACACATTTCTTTTAATTACTCATTGAAAAATCTCAATTAGAGCTGCACTGCACACAAATGGGACATATTATCAGTATGGCTCTGCCCAGACACGACAGAAATGCCAGAACTCTAGAGCTGTACCACCATCTTAACAGGCATCAAAATGCTACATCAGCCTTCAGCAGCAGCTCCACAATAATTTCCTTCATCCAAACTCCTTCAGATCAAAACTGAGAAATCACTAAAGTTAAGGCAACTCAAGAAGATTTTCTCATATTTTACAGATTAAAAAAAAAAAAAAAAAAAAAGCAAGCAGAGCTTCACAGTTCTAAAAATAACAAGGAAGAGTAAAACCAGAAAACCAGACAGGTCCATTCCTCAGCTGAAGAGACATCTTTTGTTTATTCAGTCTGCCTTAAACATGCACTTATTAATTTTACTCCAAGTCCACAAAAGTCAACTTGAACTCATTTGATTGACTCCATATCTGTAAAACTGTAAATGCCTGATCTGCCTTGGTCTAAGGCATCTTGGTGCAAACAGTGAAGTCAGTAAACCAAACAAAGCCTCTTGCGTATCTATATAACTGTGTGTTAACACAAAGAAGGACCAGAAGTCAGTTCTGTGGTCACACGTGACGGGGCACACATCCTGCCAAGCTATGCCAACAGGATTTGAGGAGTGAACAGGAAAGAAAATGGATCACAGGGAACACCCCAGAGCCCCCTCTGTCTCTCCTGGGCACCTAAGATACACAGAACCACATTCCCCCTACAGACCCACTCAAACTTTGACAGTACTGATTAAAAACTAAAACAAGTTTTTATAAGAATTTCCCCTGGCGTTTCAAGAGTTCCAACTCTATCGTGGTTTTCTGTTTCCTGGTTAAAGAGAAGGGTTTTAAACTGCCCTAATCATAAGACAGGCTGATTCCCACCACAGCTGCTGTCATTCTGCCCTCCCCCATTTTTCTTGGCAAGAAATTTCTTTCTTTTCCCCCTCTAAAGCCACAATTTTTTTTTTTGGGGGGGGCTGAAGAACTACAAACACATTTCACACTGAAAAGTCAATCACAGAACAGCTACAACAGCATCTGAGCAGGGACCTCACTCTCACGTCTGCACAAATTCTCCTAGAGAACTTCTGCCATTTAAATCTTCCTATCCATGTCCCAGGAGCGATACATGACTAAAACACAGAAAATACCAAAGACTGAGGAACCTGCTACACACACTGACAAGAAAACGCACCAGGTCCATGCACTGTCAGAATGTCACTGCACAGAGGGGCAGCAGGACCAGGACAGCACCAGCAGCCTGAGAAAGCAAGAACTATCTTGGTGTAAGAACACCAAAACACATTTGGAGTAAGAAAACGCATCCAAGCACTGTCCCAAATTAGAACTAAATAAGGAGGATTCAACCTGTACACAAGAGAAAAAGCAAATAACCTGTTTTAGTCAAACTACATGCGCTCTCCAAGAACTGTCAGCGAGCCAGGTAAATGGCACAGGTGAAAAGTTCGGTATTGACCTGTGCCAGTCTAAGCTGTGACAGCTGCATCCCTCTCACCACCCTTGCACGCTCTGGAGCAAACATTTGCACTCGGGCAACCACGTGGCAAATCACTTCGGAGAGCTGAGCCAGCTGAATGCCAACCTACCATAAAAAGTCTTTTTTTAATTTTCTTTTTTTTTTTTTTTTTTCTGGTGGTTCAAAATTAACTCTCTGTGCTGACTTATTGCTCAGTCACACGAGCAGAGGAACCCGTGGCTGGGGCCACTGAAGCCCCAAACCAGCCCGGCTCAAGCTGCAGCGTGGATGAACTGCTAATACCGCAGACAAGAGTAATGCCAGTCTGTGGTGACAGCAACAGATCACACTGTTTAGACTCCAGTCACCATGGCATCCACCTCGGTACAGCAGCACGGGCTGGGGTTTTGCAAGCCCAGCTGTCACATTTCCCTTTCTCTTTGTTGGAGTTCGTTTGACTAAAGAGAACGGGAACACTGGAATGGGGACAGCTCTGCACCTGCAGAGCACTGAAACGGCCTTTAGTCTTTTGACAGAACTCAGCACGTGCCTATTTCCAGAGTGAGAGAAGAAGGCAATGCTGAGTCTCTGGAGCAAAATATTGCTTTCCCTTTTCCAGACTCCATCAGAATTTGACCCCGGCCCCTGCAGGGCAGGGGGACAGAGCCCCCTTTCCAAAGGGAGCCTCGCCACGACACAGTTATTTACACTGAGCTTCAGCACCATCACGTGATGAAAAACTGCGGCCTCGCGATTAAAAAATACCCTTCCAAGAGACGCTTCGCCCTGCACAGAAACTCAGGCACAGCCTGTGAGCCGCCCCTCGCTCCTCTCCGGGAAAAGCTCCTACCCAAAACGAGCAGAGGGAGCAGCCTGGCAGGGTAACACCGTAACCACCGCCAGCAGCTGCTGCAGCTGCAGAGCCGGCTCTGACGATGGGGGTTCGGGCAGGGCCGACCCGCGGCCGGGCCGCAGCAACAGGTGAGCGCGGGGCGGGCCGGGCCCCGGGGAGGCGCCTCCGCTGCCGCCGCTCGCCCGGCCCGGCCCCCCCGCACCGGGCCCGTCACTCCCGCCCCGGCCCCTCGCACCTTCCAGCCGGCGGAGCTGTTGCTGTCGCCCTTGTCCTTGAAGTAGGGCACGGAGCGCACCATCCACTCGTAGATCTGCGCCAGCGTGAGCCGCTTCTCGGGGGCGCTCTCGATGGCCTGGCTGATGAGCTCGGCGTAGGACTGGTTGCCCCAGGCGTTCCGCCGGGAGCCGCCCTTCCGCGCCGCCGCCGCCGCCGCCGCGCCACCCGCCCGCGCCCCCTCGGCCCGCCCGGGCCCCGCCGCCGCGCCGCCCGCGCCCTCCTCCGCCGCGCCCGCCGCGCCGCCCGCCTCCGCCTCGGGCCGCGGCAGCGGCCAGGTGCAGGAGCGCGGACGGCTCTGCGGTTCGAAGTCGGGGTCGATGTCCGGCGGCGCCGCAGCCCCGCCCGGCTCCGCCATGGGCGCCGCGCCGGGAGCGCCGGGCCCGCCGCCCCTTTGTGCGCCCCGGGCCCGCCGCCGCGCCGCTCTGTTTACCAGCCAGCAGCGCCGCACCGCGCGCCTGCGCTCGCGGGGCTCGCCGGGAGCCGTAGTCCCGCCGGGGCTGTCACGGGCGGCGGCGGGTGGGGCTGTGGACCACAATACCCAGCGTGCCCGCGGCGGAGGGCGGGGCGCACCCCCAGCGAGTGCGCGTGGCAGGAGGCGCGCTGGTGCGACTACAATTCCCAGCAGGCAAGGCGGCGGCCGAGCTTACATAACCCCCGGGGCCGGGGTGGGCCTGGGACCCCCGTGATGGCCGTGCGGGGCCCCCGCGATGGCCGTGCGGGGCCCAGCGGGCCCGCGGCGCTCGCCGCTCCCCCGCCCGCCTCAGGGCACGCCACGACACCGCGGGTTGGGCTGGGGGCACCGCTCCCTCCGCCGTCCTGTCACGGACCGGCCCCCGTTTCCGGGACACGCCCTGATGCAAGGCCTGACGGGTCCGCGTCCCGATCCGCCTGTCAGAACCACAGCAAAGTTTCCGGGCCCTGCGCCGAAGAGCGCCCAGGGCCGACTGCACCCCTGACTGCAACCCTGCTGTATGGTGCAGTCCATGTGGGCGTTCCTCGCCCCGGTTCCCATCCCAGGCGCGGGGCGCGGCCCCCTCAGCCTCAGGCTTGCCCCGGCCCGCGGGGCCGGCCCGGGCGGCGGGACCGCTGCCGGCAGCGCCCCTGCCATGCAGGTTCCGGGGCGTGCCCCGCGGGCTGAATACCCGCCGCTTATGCAGACGGTGGCCGCGCGGCGGCGCTGGCAGGGCGGCGGCTGAGGGTGGCCCCGAACCCTGGGTAGACGCCAGCTTATGCAGGCGCTAGGCGGGCGCCGCATATCGGTGCGCGGGCAGGCCAGCATCTGAAAAGCCCCGGACTCTGGATAGGTTTGGGTTTATGCAGACGGCAGGCGGGCGCGGCGCGGCGATGCGCGGGGCGGGGCGGGCTGCGGCAGCGGGCGGGGCGGGCCGGGCCGGGCGGGGCGGCGGCGGCACCACCACCATGTCGGAGGCGGCGGTGGCGGACACCCGGCGCCTCAACGCCAAGCCGCAGGACCTCACGGACGCGTACGGGCCGCCCAGCAACTTCCTCGAGATCGACATCTTCAACCCGCAGACCGTGGGCATGGGCCGCGCCAGATACACCAGCTACGAGCTCCGCATGCGGGTGCGGCCCCCGCGCCGGGCCTGCGGGGCCGGGCCGCCCCGGCCTGCGGGGGTGCGGCCCGGGGAGGGGCGGCAGCGCTCGGGGCGCGGGGACACGGGGCTAGGGGGGCCCGGAGTGGTGTCACTGCTTGGCAGCGCCGGGCTGGGGCGCTCCGGGGCTCAAGGTCAGCGCTGGGGGGTTCGCCGGGGCCTCTCGGCGTCCGGCGGGGCTGGTGCGCGCAGGGACGGGAAGGTGCTGCCTCAGCAGGGTCCTGAGCCCGGCCCCTCGCTACAGCCCCGCGGGGTGGCTGCTGAGCAGGGCATGGCTGTACAGAGCTGCTTATCTCAGGCAGGGGAGGAACACTGGGTAGCAGTGCGGGAGCTGCTCGCACTGCAGGCGGGCTGCCCCTCCTGGGCTGCTTTTACCAAGGGCTTGTGACCCAGGAGTGTGTGCAGCGGGCTGAGCACTCGCAGTGTTCCCTTCACTGAGCCTTAATCACGCTGAGCTGGGGACACTTTCACAGCTCTGTGGCTGATAGCTGGAGAAAATAACACTGAGCTTCCCCTGGAACAAGCTCCCTTTGGCGTGTGATGTGGTGCTGGCTTAGGTTTCTGATCGCAGCATTATTTAGCTGCTGAGCCTCCCTTGCCTTTCAGAAGAATTGGTGTTTGTTTTTTTTTCCTGCTCCGGCGCTTGGCTCCCATCAGCCTGCAGGTGGCAATGGGAACCTCTTAGTCCACTGAAATCGGCGGAGGTGCCGCTGGGTTTCCCTCGCTGCCTTCTTAAGAACACAGTTAATCGTGTTGCAGTAATACCAGTGGTCATCTGAGCGCTGCCCATCAGAAGGTTTTACTGCCTCAGCTCCTGGAATGTTTCAGGCTGTGTTGATGGGGTAAAGGTGAAGCTGAAGGTTGAAGTTTAAAGGTGAAGCTGTCAGTTGTTGGGCTCCAGTGGCAAGGGGAGAAGGGCGGGGTATTGCTTTGCATTTATGCATGCAGTGGCACATGATGAATGTGAAAACGCCTTTTAGGGTAGGTGGTCTGTTCTGGGAGAACAGTGTTGCATGAGGTCTGGCCTTGACAGTTCCTGGGAAAAGATTTCCCTCTTTAGCTCTTCCGTGGAGCTGCCAATGTAGGGTTGGATGTTCTTACGCTCTGCAGGCTGCTGTGAAGCCCTCTTGTAAATCACTTCAAAATGGACTGAACTCAGGGAAAAAATCCTTCTCTGTATTGTCAGCACTGGCTCCAGTGCGTGCCCGGGGGAAGGGGGATGTTCCTGAAATAGTCACTTGAGGGGGAGGGTATGGCTGGCACTGAGTAGCCTGGCTTGCTTGGATCTGAAGGGTTTTGGTGTTCTCTGCCCTGAATAAGGAAGATGAGTGTTCCTGTGATGCCTCGTTCTCAGGGGGCTTGGTTTTCTCATGTTGAAGTGCTCTGTGGCTTCCAGAGAGACCTGCAAATTAACTGCTTCGCTTCGTTACAGACAAACCTCCCGATCTTCAAATTGAAGGAGTCGTGTGTGAGGAGGCGATACAGCGACTTTGAATGGCTAAAGAACGAGCTGGAACGAGACAGTAAGGTGAGGCCTGGCTCAGACCTGCCTATTCCTGAAACCAGGACAGGAGGGAACAGTTACAGCCATAATCTTGAGCTGCCCAGAAGAGAGGCTGTGGTGGTGGGCTCTTTTTGTGGCTCTGTCCACGTAATGGGGCTGGAGATGAGCGTCAGACTGCAAAGGATATCTGATTGCAGGTGGCTGTTCTGCTGACAGGGTGCTTCTGTGCTTTTAGATTGTAGTGCCACCGCTGCCTGGAAAAGCTTTGAAACGACAGCTCCCCTTCCGAGGAGATGAGGGCATCTTTGAGGAGTCTTTCATCGAGGAGCGGAGACAGGGACTAGAACAGTTTATTAACAAGTAAGCTTGATGTCCTGGGTTTGCTGTGTGCTGCCTCTGGCTGCTGCTGGTGGAAGGGGGCTGTGGGCTCACCATGTGGGAGTCTTGACGTGCTGCTGGCAGGTGCCAGTGCTGAAGGGTGGTGCCTGCAGCTGGGTAACGAAACTGTGCTACTGGAACAAGTCCTGCCTTGGGTGTGGGTTGTGTTTCACGCTCTCTCCTGAGAGTGCAGTGAGCACTAGCAGAACAGCTGTGCTGCAGAGACCCACCAGCACCGTAGTGTTGGATCAGGGCACGGCATGGGAGGGAACACCCTGTGCTCAGGCACCTCTTACTGGTCCTGTTGTACCAACAAGTGACCTCGGGCTGAGCGTGGTGCGGGGGTGCTGAGCCGGCTGCCTGACTCCCTCCTGCAGGGAACAGAGGTGTGGGGTCTTGGTGGCAGCTGTGCTAACCTCCACATCTGATTTTCTTCCAGAATTGCTGGACACCCACTGGCACAGAACGAGCGCTGCTTACATATGTTCCTGCAAGAGGAGACTATTGATAGGAATTACGTCCCAGGGAAAGTGCGCCAGTAGGAGCACCTGGCACTGTCTTCCTCCATTCCACCCTCCCTCCTGCAAAAATGACATTTATTTTTACACTAAATCTGTCTTCTCTGAACCAGCTTTTCCTCTCTTGAACCTCCCAGTTTGTTCAGTATTTTCCTCTTTTGTAACTGGCAGCAGTTTGTTCTACTGGGCTGTGGTCTTGGCCTAAAGGTGTGAAGATTTATGCAAGTGAACGTGTTGTCCCGTGTCTAGGGGCAGGTGTGGATAGGTGTGGAGCAGGAACTTGCTTATGGTGTTCTGGTGTAGGAGCTGCCTCTCTCCCTGTACAGGAAGGTATGAGATGACCTTCACTCCCTTGTCTGTGCAGCCCCAAGCATCTCTGCAGGAGACTTTGAAGAATAGCAGTTGTCATGTTGGTCAGTGATCGCATCAGGTATTAGCGTTTTAGTAAGGTTTACCCAAACCAGTGAGTAGGTGCCTGGGTGTGTCGGTCTCTCATCCAACCCCATTCACCCTGCATGAAACCCCCATTCTTCACTGTCTGGAAGTGCTGAGACCCAACACCTACTCGAACCCCGCACTCAGCCTCCTGCGTTACAGACCTGTTTGGTGTATTTGTGCCCCCTCCTTTCTAACGTGCTGCTGGCAGCTCGAGGGGTTTCCATGCCGTGTGCTCTCATGATGCTCTGTGTGGGCCATTTGGCACGTGGAAGATGGGATAGTCTGGGCTGTAGCCTTGGCCCAGGGCTTCAGAAATGTCACAGTCTGCGGTGCCATGGGCTGCTGTGCTGGTGTTCCCTGCAGCACCTGCTGGGCTGAGCCTGGTGCCCTTATCCTGCACCCCAGCTGCAGGGAGGAGCAGGCGGGTCTGGCTGAGGAGGAGCAAGAGAAGGCTGGTGGGAGCAGTTGTAGGGTGCATCCGTGAACGGTTGCCACAGGAAGAGCCCAGCAGTGGGGCCTGGGGTGAGGCCACCTCTCCAGAAAATTATGGCAGAAAACTGGTCAGCCAGTCCCAGGTTAGACATCTGCTTACAAAGCAGAAGTGACAATGGCTCCTGGTGTGTTCTCCCCTGTTCTGCAGTGAGCTAGGCAGTCACTTGTGTGGAAGCAAGAACACACGACTGATCAGGGAAGCGTTCAGAGCTTTGAGGGGACCACAAGGCTGTGACTTGCTGCAGCATAACTGTCCTTTGGAGGCTCCCCCAGCTGCCACAGCTGTGATGAGTGAGGTTGAGCCTCAGCTTGGGGCCTCCTCGGGTCAAGGCTGGCTGGTCTATAAGCGCTTGGTCACTTTGTGGTGACACAGTTGAGCCTTTCTTGGAGCACAGACCTGCAGTGGCTGCCCTCCCGTCCCTGCCAGGCACGTTCCCTGAGGCCTTCCCAGTGTCTCCTTCGTTTCCTGGTGAGGAACCGGCGCTGTTGAGCAAGAGGTGGCTCTTGGGAAGAAGTCGTGGAAAGCGTCAGGGAGCTGCTCCTGAAAGGGCCATGGGGCAGCTGGAGCCGGTGCTGGTGGAGGTGGCCGTGCCCGTGGAGGGGCTCGCTCCCCGCCTTCCTGATGCCGCCGGTCGCGCTCGGGGCGGCCCCTTCCCCTGCCCTGCGTGGGGCTGCCATCCACCCAGCTGTCTGCACCCTGTCCAGTGTAACGTCCCGGTGCCGTTCGCATTAAACCACTGTGAAGCCAAGTCTCTGCCTGGTCCTGGGGGCTGGCGGGGTGGGGGAACCACCGGGACAAAGCGGGCATCGTGTGTGGCACGGGAATCACTGGGGTGGGGTGGGCACTGGTGGGGCTGGAGAACCGCCACAACAGAGCTTGGTTTGTGGGTCTGGCTGTCCTGACAGCTGCAGGACATCCACAATCCAGGTGACACCCCGTGCTCTCATACCTGGAGCCCAGAGCCTGCAGCTCCATGGGGATGGGGCTGGCTTCTTGTTTAGGGGTAGAGCAGGATCTCAGCTGCCGCCCTGGAGGGTCTGGGGCTGAGGTGTTCAGGATGGGCTGAGCACAGCCCTTCTTGCCTGGGAAGCCTTTCAGGACAGACCTGGTGCTTCCAGGCCGGATGCTTGGATGTGTGATGGGGGCAGGCAGCTGTAAGGGCAGGTTTCTTCCTTCGACCACCTTCATGCTGGATGTGAAAAGAGCCAGAGTGCTGGCTAGTGCAGCCATGGACTATTATTTACGGGTTTATTAGCAGTGCCTGGGGGCAGGTGTTGGGGAAGCAGCACTTGGGACTTGGAAGCCCTGCCCTGCTGCCTTCTCTGTGTGGTGGGCTGATGCAGGCACTTTGTTGCACTGCCTGAGGGAGGCCTGGAGAGTCCCGTTGTCTGGTGCTGGCAGTGCCCCGAGGTTGGGCTGGGAAGGCTGGCCTGCTCCTGCTCCCCTGTTGCCTCTGGCTGGTGTTCTGGCTGGCCCGGAGTGGCACAGGCAGCCCCTGCTCCCTCCTGGGGCAGCTGCCCTGGGCTGTGTGCAGGGGTGGCTGCCCAGGGAAGCTCTGTCAGCTTTGTCCCAGCCCTGCTGGGCACTGGGTCGTGGGGGCAGCTCCAGTGGCATCACGATCCGCAGGAGAGCGCTCTGCCACGGTGTACGGGGGGGGTTCCCTGTACGTGCACGGCCAACACAACTTCTTGGTGCGGGTACTACGGGCGATGACTAGTTAAGATGCCCTGCTAGACTGCTCGTGAGTAAACAGAAGGACTGTGAAGCCGAGCGTCTGCCCGGTCCTGGGTGCTGGCGGGGCGGGGGAGCCGGGGGGTCGGGACGGGGCGGGCGCAGGGCGGGGGCGGGCGGCGGTTCCCGGCTCTCCCCGGCCGTGCCCGGGCGCGATGTGGCGGCCGGACCCGCGGGCGGGCTCGGGGACCGGCCCCGGCTCGCCAGGCTGCCCGGACCTGCTGCAGCACGCCCGGGCGCTGCACTCGGAGGACTCCCCGCTCTACCTCAGCTTCTTCGAGGATGAGTGCCGCCTCATCGCCGACCGCCTGCGCCTGGCCGCGGCCGCCGAGCCCGCCGGGCCCGTCACCTCCACGCCGCTGCCCATCCCGGGCTCGGGCACAAGCACCTGCGAGGCCGCTGCCGCCCCGGGCCCGGCCCGAGAGGAGCCCGTGTGCCTCCCGCAGCCCGCAGCCGGCGCTGGCCCCGAGGCCCGCCCGCTCGCCCGGGCTCGGCGCGGTGCCCCCCAGCCCTCGGGGGGCCGCCCCGGCCTCGCCGCCCGCTCCCCGGGCCGCGGCCGCGCCAGGCTCGCTCCGGCCCGCACACGGGCCTCGCAGGGGCCGCAGCTCCCCTCGGCCTGCCCAAAGCGGCTCCTCCAGCCCGCAGGTAAGCGGGGTCGCTGCGGAGAGCCCCGGCACGGCCGCTGCCTGCCCGGCGCTGCTGTGCCCTCCCTCTCTCCCACAGGTACCAGGCTGAAGGGGGTGCCGCCTGCCAGGTCCAGGGCTCAGCATCCCGGCGGGACTTCGCAGCAGGCACAACCTTCCGCCCTTCCCAAACCCGCCCCCCGGGACGCACAGATGAAAAGTAATTCTGCACCTGCCAGTTGGCCTCAAGCGAAGTGGGGAAGTGTGGGGGGGCTGATGCTGCGGCTGGAAGGGAGAAGGGGATTGACCTGGGCTGCAGCGTGGCCAAGGACAGAGCAGGAGGAGTGGGGAATCCTTGGGAGCGGTGCAGGCAGGAGCCTAGGAAACTTGCTCATGCCCCAAGTGATGTTAACACTGCCCTTCTGCCAACGTGGGCTAGCAGCCCTTTGGCTTTGGAGCCCTCACCCCGTGGTCTTGTGGCAGTGGTGCCCATGGGACAGCTGAGCCCCAGGCTGCCTGAGGAGGGGTGCGGTGTAGCTGCTTCGGAGCAGCAGCCTCTGTGCCTAAATGTTTGTTCACTGTAGCTGCTGCCAAGGCTGGGGGTCACAAACAGCCCTCCTCGAGACTCTCGACAGCAATTCCTACCGTGGCTTCCCGCTCCTCATTGCAGCCTCTGGGAAGAGCGACTTCATCCACGCGCTTTTGCGTCACTAAGGGTGAGTCTTGGCAGAAACCTCAGAAGTAGCGGAGTCGTGGCAGGGAGGGGGGAGTTGCTGCCGTGGGAAGAACAGTCAGATCTCGGCTACAGGGTCAAAGCTGTTCCTGGGGAAAGGACTGGAGGGGATTGCATGTTCTCGGGCTCAGAGGAGGGGAGGTGAAATGTGGAGCAGCAAGGCTAGGTGAAGTCTGTTTCCCTGGAGAAGCACCCAGCAAAGAGACTGAGCAAATCTGGTGCTCATCCACAGGACAGGGAGCAGCCCTGGTCAGTCAGGGCACTGTCTGAGTAGGGGTTGATGCTCTTTGTTTTCATTCCCTGGGTCTCACTTCAGGATCAACTACACAGGAGACGGTGTGCAATAGGACCCAAGAGCTGAAGGAAAGTGGTGAGAGCAAAGAACGGCTGGTTGCGGAAGGGACTGTCTTGGGAGCAGGTGAGCAGGATGAGGGGGGGGTCCCACACAGGGGTGGGGAGCTGCAGTTTGCTCCCTGGTAGAGAGGAGCCCCTCCAGAGCTTTCATGGCTCCTGACTGCCAAAGGCCTGTTGAAAACCAAGCACCCTGTGAGTGTATCATGGTGAGGAGACTCTGCATTGGCCTCTGGTGGATTCTTGCCTTGTGCTGGGGTAAGTTTGGGGAAATATGGGCAGCTGCTCGTTGGGCAGTGCTGCTCCCCAGGGAGGTCCTAGCTGAGGGTACTGCAGGTGGAGTGTGCTGCCTTCCCAGGAACTGCAGCTGGGGCAGCCTGCAGAGGGAGAGGAAGTGAGAAGACAGTTCCCACTCTGCTAGGACAGCCCTGCCCTGCCTGGGGCAGCTGCCTGCTCTCCCTGTGCAGGCAGACTCCTAGCAGGAGCCCAGCACTGCTGGGAGTGAGGTCATGCAGGAGCACCTTCCCCCAGCAGCATCCCCACGTCCAGCCCAACAGTAGCTGTTGGGCTGAAGGTGCCGGGAGACCTCTGGCTCTCCTGGTCTGGAGCAGTTCTGTGGCCTGCTTGAAGAGGAGCTGAGAATGGCAGGTTTCTTGTGCTGACACCTCTCTTCACAGGTAAGGCTGACCAGACGTGGGAGTACGTGGAGACCTCTTTGTCCAGCAGGTCAGCAGCCCCTGGCCTGCTTTCAGGGTGTGAAGATGCAGTCCCTGCTGAGCAGGTAAGAGCCAGCCATGTCCTGGCAGCACAGAGCACTGTTCAGCACTGTTGATGGGGCCAGCTATGCCAGAGGTGGAAGATGATGGGACCTGGGGCTGCCAATTTCCTGGATGGCACCTGAGCTGATTTAGCCTTTCCCTAGGGTTTACACAAGACCACGTGCATTTACTGCATGGCATTACCACCTCTCCAACACTCAGGGGATTGTAGGCTTCTCTCCAGTTAGATTTTTAAGGGCTTTTTGAAACATGCAAACCTCCTGTGGCTTCTGTTGTCCCTTTTATACCTCCTGACATGTTGGACATGTACCCAGGATGGAGTGAGCACACCTTGCAGCAAGGTGAAGCTCCTAAGCTATGAATTCTCCTACCTAAAAAATATGTTTGTGCATTTGCCAGCTGTTTTAGGGCTCTTCACTCTGTGGCTGTGACCTGCCAAAGGCATTCTTGTTACACACAGGTGCTGGCAGGTGCTCACTGCTAAGTGAACTGTGGCTCCTTTGCCAGGCACTGCTGCTGTGGTGGACACCCCCTGGAAAGGGGTCCCCAGGGTGATGGGCTTGGGGTGTTGGATGGGCTGCACTGCTCCTCCAGAGGATGGGCTGTGCTGTGGCTGAGCTGCTGGTTGCTGCGGGGGGGTGACCACTCCCTGCATCGCACTTACACCCTGCCCTTGCCAGTCTGCAGATGATCAGCTGTCCCAGGAGCTGGAGCGGGTGAAAAAAGAGCTGGAGCAAGTGAAGGGGGAGCTTGGTATGTGGGTCTGGCTGTCCTGAGGGCTGCAGGACACCGGCAATCCAGGTGACACCCCCTGTGCTCCTCCCTGGAGCCCAGAGCCTGCAGCTCCATGGAGATGGGGCTGGCTTCTTGTTCAGGGGATAGAACAGGATCTCAGTTGCTGCCCTGAAGGGTCTGGGGCTGAGGTGTTCAGGATGGGCTGAGCACAGCCCTTCTTGCCTCCTGCCTGCAGCTGACAAGACTGCCCAGTGTGAAGCCTATCAGCAGACAATCTGTTCCTTGCAGGCTCAGCTCAGAGCAGCAGGTATGTGCCCTCCCTGCAGTGAGCCCTCACCTCTGGCAGGCTGCAGGGGTGCTCCGGTGATCCCTTGCCGCTGTAACCGAGGGCTGCCAGGTGGAAGGCACACAGCTCGTGGCCTTTCCCGTGGGTCAGGTGCTGAGTGCCAGGAGCACTAGTGGTTGGATGCTGCTGTTGCTTCCCAGGAGTCTGTGTGGAAGATGCAGCAGTGTTCGAGGGCGGTGACTTGGGGATAGACTGACAGCTGGCACATGGGCACATGTCTGCCTGCCTGAGCCTCTGGGCCAGTGATACATGTGGAACTGTTGAATGAGTGAATGATTCAATTCCTTGTATTTAAAATAAAGGTGTGTTTTCCAGTGGTGCTTGCTGTCTGCTGGGGTAGGGGCAGTGCCCAGTGCTGCCCACTGTTCCCCAAATGCTGGGCAGACAGGGCAGGTCTGTGCCCAGCTGTGGCTCAGCCAGAGACTTGAGGTGTGCTGCAAGGAGGAGCTGGGTGCTGGTGGATGGAGGCAGAGCAGGGCTCTGGGAAGCCTTTCAGGACAGACCTGGTGCTTCCAGGTGGGATGCTTGGATGTGTGATGGGGGCGGGCAGCCGTAAGGGCAGGTTCCTTCCTTCAACCACCTTCATGCTGGATGTGAAAAGAGCCAGTGCTGGCTGATGCAGCCATGGACTATTATTTACTGGTTTATTAGCAGTGCCTGGGGGCAGGTGTTGGGGAAGCAGTACTTGGGACTCAGTGTCTCCCTGCCTTGGAAGCCCTGCTCTGCTGCCTTCTCTGTGTGGTGGGCTGATGCAGGCACTTTGTTGCACTGCCTGAGGGAGGCCTGGAGAGTCCCGTTGTCTGGTGCTGGCAGTGCCCCGAGGTTGGGCTGGGAAGGCTGGCCTGCTCCTGCTCTCCTGTTGCCTCTGGCTGGTGTTCTGGCTGGCCCGGAGTGGCACAGGCAGTCCCCGCTCCCTCCTGGGGCAGCTGCCCTGGGCTGTGTGCAGGGATGGCTGCCCAGGCAAGCTCTGTCAGCTTTGTCCCAGCCCTGCTGGGCACTCGGTCATTTGGGCAGCTCCAGTGGCATCACGATCCGCAGGAGAGCGCTCTGCCACGGTGTACGGGGGGTTCCCTGTATGTGCACGGCCAACACAACTTCTTGGAGGGAGCTGACTAGAAGATGTGCCCTGCTAGATTTATTGTTTGTAAAGAGAGAGGCACTCATTGGCAAAGCTGGACTTGATATCCTGTGCTTCAGTTGTGGAAGGTAATGAGGGTATCCAAGGGCTGATTTGGATCTGCTTCTGCAGGGCTTTTGGCCCTCTTTCTGGGCTAGAGCCATCTCTTACCCTCCTTTATGCTGGCTACATGTGCCCTGCCACTGTTTGCCTTCCTGCTGCTCCTGTTGGGACGTGCCCTTGGGTTGCTCCATGCCTCTACCTGCTCTCAGCCATTGGCCTGCGCTGCTGGCTCAGGGCCCTGAATGACAGGGTGGAGAATGGAAAGACTGGGAAGTGAGGATGGAGTACTGGGAAGACAGATGTGGAGCTGCCTGTGAGGTCTGGGAACTGAAGACATGTTCAATGCCCGATGCTGCTCCGTCTTTGAAACTATCTCCCAACACGTGCTGTTGCAACAGGGTTTCTAGGAACAGGATGATTTTGGTGTCATCTGCTCCCTCACTGCCCTGGGAATCCACCCAGTGTCTGTCTGTCTGTGCCACCCCTTGGAGTCCTGCTGTGCCCGTGGTGCTGCCAGCCCTGCCCGAGAGCACCCTCGGCGATGGTGCTGCCCAGCTGGGTCCTCGCCTGCAGGAAGGAGTGGGAAGCATCCGGACTCTTAACAGCTCAGGGAAAGGGGATTCTGCAACTTGATCTTGAACTTAGTTTCCAGTGGGAGTCATGGGGCCGGAAAGGGAAGGGGCCTTGATGACTCGCGGGTGCACACGGCTGGGAAGCGGGGGCATACCCTGCCTGGTAGTGACGTTCACAGGATGCGCTGGTGTTCCGTCGCCGTGAGGTCATCGCAGCTGCTGCGGTGGTATTTCCCTCATCCTGAGGTCGATTTCTGAGGAGAGAAGCGGCTGGACCTGTTGCCTCGACAGCGGCGCCAGAGCAGAGCCTTACCTATATATATGCCAGGGAGGCGCTGGTTCACCCTTCCGGCATCGCTGCCAGTTTGAATGGGCGCTCACGACATGCGAGCACTGGATTGCATCAGGTCTGCGGGTACCGGCCTGCGTGCTGCCGAGGAGGGTGCCGGCCTGGCAGCCGAGCGGTTCTCCCGACAGCTTTTCCCATCTCTTAGGCTGCCTGTTGCTCCCGGAGTTGAGGAGGCTGTAGCGGAGCGCTGCCCGGGACCCGCTCCCTGCGGAGCACACGGGGCTCGTAGCACAGTCCTTCTCCATGCCTTAGGCTGAGCTCCGGAGCGGGGCCGGCCTCGCCTCCTCGCCTCGTTCCCAGCCCCGACAGAGCAAGGCCGGGGCAGGCTCTGCCCTTATGGCACATCTGGCCCCGGGGACCCCTCAGCCGCCCCCTGCGTGGCCTTCCCGAGGGAACACGGCTGACGGCACCGACCGCACGGTGCCTTGCTCTGGTCTCGGACCTGCCGCCCGCGGCAGCCGCACTCCCGGCGGCCGAGCGGAGCCGTGCCTGGCCCTCGCCCCGGTACCACTTATTTTTTGAATTTTTATTTTTTAAAAACTCTGACGATGGGGGTGGCCGGGGGCGGGGAACCGGGCACCCGCGGCGCTGGGAGGGCACGGGCTCCTCGGCATTTGTTCCCGCTGGTCCCGCGGGGGCTCAGCGAGCGATGGGTGCCGCCTTAAGGGCGGAGTCGGCCCGCCGTTAATTTCGGCGGTTCCGGGAGCGGCATTCCCAGAACAAGCGGAGCCAAGCTAAGCTAGGCTGAGCTGAACTGAGCTGAGCTGAGCTGGACGGGATCGCACCGGAGCGAGCTGAACAGCACCGAGCCGTACCGAGCCGTACCGAGCCGTGCCGCCGGTGAGTGTCGGCGGGCGCTGCCGCCGCGCCGGGAGGGGCCGTGGCGCAACCAGTGCCGCGCTTGCATCAGCTGCCGCCAGCACGTGGCGAATCGCGCCCCGGCGTCCCGTTCGGGCTCTGCCATCCCCGGGGCTGTGCCGGACACCCCGGCGGCACCGAGCCTGACTGGCACTCCTCGGGACCGGAGATGCCCCCGCGGGGGCTGGAGGAATGGTCCCGAGCGGGGGCTGGCGGCCCCCGGCACTTGCCCCGAGTCGCGGCGGGATGCGGTGGGCACTGGGATGCAGCGGGAGGCTCCTGTTGTCGCCCAACGCGTTGCTTCTCCGCTCCTCTGCCCGTTCGTAGCTCGCTGGGCACTCGGATGACAACGTGTCTTTCAGCGAGACCTCTCCGGCCGTGGGCCGAGGCTCCCCCGGTGCTCACCGAGCGCTGTCCCTCAGCCGGCTCTGACAGGGAGTGGTGCTCCTCTGGATGCTCAGCGCGTTCCCGACATCGAGCGCGGCGGGACAAGGGGATGCTATCCCCCATCTTCCTGCTCGGTGCCACTCGCGCCTTTTTTTCTCGGCCTTGCTTTCACAATAAGGGCGGAGCACGTTTCTGCAGCCATCCCCTTGCTTGCAACTCCGCAGCTCATCGGGTGTCAGAAATCCTTGGAACAATCGAGCAGCCCTGGGGAAGGCAGCCAGAGCTCTCCAGGTAGGGCTGGGGAGGGTGCCAGTGCTGGGGCACTTGTTGCCTTGAAACCAAGCCCAGAGGCTAAGTGGGCTGGGGCAGTTCCTTGGGCCAAGGCTGAATGTGACACGTGCCAACTCGGGAGGAGGTGTCTCCAGAAACAGGCAGGTTTGCTAGTTATGAGGAAGCAGCCATGGGTGGCTGCCACTGGTGGCTACCCCTGTGACCCTAGCTGATAATCCCCCTCTATGGAAAAGGGTCACAAAGTTATCCTCTTGTTACACTGATCCCTGCAGCGCAGCATTGGTGCTGTCCTGGGCACCTGGCTGGGGTGTGTTTCCTTTCCCAATGAAGGGATAAGACACTGGTGGGCAGGTGGTCGAGTGATGGGCACAGGTGCCAGCCATGGCCGTGGGCATTGGGAGTCGCTTTCCTTGCGGCTCCTCTCCCCATGTGCTGGATGCCTGCTTCACAAGGTGCTCATCTTTAGAGCTTTTCGGGGATGGGTGGCTCCTACGAGCCAGAGGATGCTGTTGCTCGCATGTTCAAGGTGATTACAGCCTGCAGAGCTTGCAGGCAGCTTGGCACTTTTAGCAGGCAAGGGATTTGTGCTGGGGGCCTGTGCTGTGTCTGGTTATACATCCCTGTCAAGGGTGTGGTGCAGATGCTGAAAGGAATGGCTGCATCCCAGTGAGTCAGCCCAGCCTGCCAAATCCTCTGCTGGAGGAATGCTTTGTCTCCCCACCATTGCTGATGTGCACACCCACATGCCAGGCCGGAGGGATGCACCCGCAGTCAAGTTTGGGCTGAAGGATCTACAGGCTGCCAAATCAGTGGGGAGTTGCTGGAAAACAGTGGGCAAGCTCTGGGACGTGCCCAGGGGCGCCCTGGCTGGGACCACACAGTGCTCGAGCAATGTGCCTGTTTCCCACCATGGACTCATTGGGTTCATCCCTGGCTCACTGTTCTGGTGCAGGAGATGTGCAGATGGGGTATGTGCAACCCCACAGTGCCTTGGAGGGACCCACCAGAGTCTCTGCCCTACAGCGTGGCAGGGGTTGGTGCTAACAGGTCAGCTGGGAACAGGCTCCTCTGGGCATCGCTGCCTGCCCTGCTCCCCGCGGCGTTGGTCTTGCTGCTTGAGGGACACTGAGCTTCACACTCCTATGGTCCCTTCTCTTGCAGGGCTTCTGAGCAGCTGAGCACCACCCAGGAGAGGACAAGATGTTCAGGGAAAAAATGACCAGTATTGGGAAGATGCTGATCCGCCGGCGCGTGGTGGATCTGAGCTCCGACGACACGCGTTTCGCTCGCTGCCTCTCCACACTGGACCTCATCGCCCTGGGGGTGGGCAGCACGCTGGGGGCCGGCGTGTACGTGCTGGCCGGGGAGGTAGCCAAGGAGATGGCCGGTCCCTCCATAGTTCTCTGCTTCCTGGTGGCTGCTTTCTCATCCGTACTGGCTGGACTCTGCTACGCAGAGTTTGGGGCCCGTGTCCCCAAGGCTGGCTCTGCCTACCTCTACAGCTACGTCACCGTCGGCGAGATCTGGGCTTTTACAACCGGCTGGAACCTCATTCTCTCCTATGTGATAGGTATGAGGCCAGGCACTGTGCTGGCACGTGTGCCTGGGCTCTTTCCAGCACAGTTCTGTCAGCACGAGGGGGTTTCTGGGGGCAGCATGTGGGATGAGTGGGGTGGGATCAGCAGGGAGATGGGTGCTGAGGTGGGGGTGATGCCACTCTGCCCGGGGCTCAAATTGATTCCTGGATTTGCCACTGACAAGGTACGGCCAGTGTGGCTCGAGCTTGGAGCGCAGCATTTGACAACATCATTGGCAACCACATTTCCACCTTCTTCGCCAACAAGACCACGCTGCACCTGCCCGGGGTGCTGGCCGAGCGCCCGGACTTCTTTGCACTAATCCTGATTGCGCTGCTGACTGGTGAGTATGTAGGAAGGGCTCCGTGGCACTGTGGGTGGCAGCATGGGAGGCCCAATGAGTTCCCACTCACCTCTTCTGTCCCCACAGCACTGCTGGCCTTTGGTGTCAGCGAATCCGCCCTCGTCAACAAAATCTTCACAGCGGTGAACCTGTTGGTGCTGAGCTTCGTCATCATCGCTGGCTTCGTCAAGGGGAACATCAAGAACTGGCAGCTCTCAGAGGAGGACTATGTCAACCTCACGCACTCAGACCTACATGATGATCACATGTAAGGAGAGCAGCTGTGCCAGGCCAGCGTCTGGCACAGGGCAGGCTTAGGCCCCACTGTCCATGGACCCCATGGCAGCTGCTCTCCTCCTTGCTTTCCAGGAACACAGCCTTTGGCTCCGGAGGGTTTGTCCCCTTTGGACTGGAAGGGATCCTGACCGGTGCTGCCACCTGTTTCTATGCCTTTGTGGGCTTTGACTGCATTGCCACTACAGGTACTGCCTTGGGTGAGGGTGGTGTGGGCATTTCCCCTGCACAGCCAGCAGCTGTCTGGAATCTGCTGGGGAGGATGCTCCATGGCGTGAGAAAGAGCTGGTCCCACCACCCCTGGGAGGTTTCCCTGCAGAGTCTCTGTCTCCAGCTGGGCCAGGCGAAAGGGCTCACAGCCTGCCCTGCTGCTGCAGGAGAAGGGGTTCATTACACCACATGGTGGGAGCAGGGCTGCACCCTCCCTGTGCACGCAGCTCCCGAAGCAGCAGGGAGCCTTTTGACTGCTGAGCCGAGGCTGTGACAGTCCTGGGAATTGTGAGTGCCTCCTGGTTATTTCCCAGCCTCAAGCAACCTTTTTCTAAATGGCTGGGTTCGTGCAGAACCGCTGCTTCCTGGAACACAGGGAGCCCTCTTAATTTCCTCTCATTCCTCCAGAAATCTACTTAGTGGGTGGCTGGTACAGGCTGTTCTGCCTGACCTGCCTGTGCCTCCCTGCCCCCAGGGGCTGCCCAGCAGCCTCCTCCTTTCCTCCTACACTGCTGCTGAGCCCCTTGCTGGGAGCGTGGCACAGCACATCTTGGCAAAGCCGAGGTGCATGGAGAACCTCTGTTCAGCAGGCTCTGTAAGGAGAGGGAAGGGTGGGGGTAAAGAGCTGGCATGGCCAGGGGGGCTGCCAGGCAGCTGCATCCGTGGAAGCCGGGGCTGCAGCCACACGCCTCTGCTCTCAGCAGTGCCAAAGCTTCTACCAGCACAGCAGGATGGCTGGAGACCCCTCCTCTCCAACAGCCCCTGCCTGCTGCTGCCCAGTCCCATGCTGCCATCCCCTGGGGCTAGCTGCCCCATGCTGTGCCATGGAGTGGGGACACATGCTGCCTCTTCTCTCTGTACAGGGGAGGAAGCCAGGAACCCACAGCGCTCGATCCCCATCGGCATCATTGTGTCCCTCTTCATCTGCTTTGTGGCTTATTTCGGGGTCTCTGCGTCCCTGACTCTCATGGTGCCCTATTTCCTCGTCAACAAGGACAGCCCTCTGCCCGAGGCTTTCAAGGCGGTTGGTTGGGAGCCCGCCCGCTACGCCGTTGCCATCGGCTCACTCTGTGCCCTCTCCACCAGGTAGGACCAGCCCCATCCCTGGCGCTGCCTGGCCCAGCGCAGGGACTGGCAGCATGCATCCAGGCTGGGCTGGGGGTTTGCTCTGCCCGGCTTCTGTCCTGCTCCTGGTACACATCCCTGTGTGGCTGGTGGGTGTGGACAGCGTGCCTGGCAGGCCCTAAGCCGTCTCTCCCCACGGCAGCTTGCTGGGCTCCATGTTTCCCATGCCCCGAGTGATCCACGCCATGGCGGAGGACGGGCTGCTCTTTAAGCGCCTCTCCAACATCAACGATCGCACAAAGACCCCTCTGTTGGCCACCATCGCCTCGGGGCTCCTCTCAGGTAAGGCTCCTGGCCACTGCTTCGTGCTCTGCCCAGCAGTGGTCTGGAGCTGCGCTCATGCTGCGTGTCTTCATTGCAGCGGTGTTGGCCTTCCTGCTCGAACTGAAGGACCTGGTGGACCTCATGTCAATCGGCACGTTGCTGGCCTACTCCCTGGTGGCGGTGTGCGTGCTCATCCTCCGGTGCGTGACTCCTTGTGCGTGGCGGTGCCTAGGGTGAACGTTCCTTGCGTCGAGCCGGGGGGCTTTTTAGCCACAGCTTTGTCCTGGGGGCATGCAGCCTGGGGAAGTGTCCAGCCCCCGAGGTGGAGGCTGCTCACAAGAGCCTGTGAGGTGTCTCTGGGCACATTCTTGAAGTGGCTGTCCTGGGGCCGCTGCTGGAACAGCAGGAATATGAGGGTGCTGTCCCCCTGGGCTACAAAGTTCCTTGGGCTCTGCTGCAAGCTTGTCCTACCTGCTCAGGTACCAGTCTGGGCAGCTGAACTCCCCGAAGGCCATGGAGATGCTGGAGCTGAATGGGAATGAGGAGGAGAGGGTGATCATGAATCCGAGCGTCACTGTTGCCAGCGCCCAGCAGAAAGAGACCCTGTCCTGTTCCACGCTGTTTAACCCACCTTCGGACACCCCCACCGCGCTCTCGGGGCGCATCGTCTACGTCTGTGTCTCGGTCATTGGTGAGTGAGTGGGAGCTGGTGGCTGATGTCCCCTCCTGCCAGGGGCTGGAGTGTTTCTGGTGCGTCTCCGCAGAGCTAGGAAGGGATGGAGAGGGGCCAAGTGGAGGAGAAGGGGCCAGGAGGCTCAGGGTGCCAGCTGCTGTTGGCAGTGCCAGCAGATGCTGAACCCACCCTGCCCTGAGCAGGGTGCCAAGTGCAGGGTACAGCTGTGGTTTTTGGGGTGCACGGGGGGTGCTGGAGGACACGAGTGCTAAGCCAAGGATGTGTGGGTGGTCACAGGAGATCCCTGTGATGAGCCTGGCCCATGCTGGCCACCAGTGAGGGTGGTCCCCAATCCCTTGAGAGTGCTTTGGCTTGGCTTGCTCTGGCTTGTCCCTCAATGGTTCCATTGTGCAGCCAGAATGGGGTGGCTCAGCCAGGTCTGAGTGTCAGAGCTGGGTCTGAGCCGAGCCGAGTGCAGGTTCCCTGCAGCTTGCTGGGCTGGCAAGCACCTCCAGCAAAGTGCTTTCCTGAGGCTTTGGAATGGGTGTTGGAGACAGCAGGTGCTGGCCCCTTACCTGACCAAGAGGAATGGGTGCCTCAGCCCAGCTGCTGGTGAGGCTCAGGGTCTATGAGAGGCCATGCAACCCCCTGACTACCCCCTCTCTTGCAGCCACGGTGGTCACAGGCCTCTGTGTGTTCCTGACCTTCAGTATGGCTGCTCTGAAGGACACCAGTGTGGGCTGCATGGTGGTCCTGGTGCTGCTCCTCGTGGCGTTGCTCATTCCCACCATCATCATTTGGAGGCAGCCGCAGAGCAACGCGCGGTTAAACTTCAAAGTGAGTTTAGCCCCCTGCAGGTGGCATCCATCTGCACCCCCATGGACTCCAGCAGGATCTGGGTGTTGCAGGGTTTGCTGCCAGGCAATTACCAGGAAGGCCCAGAGCCCTCAGAACCTCTCTGATATGCAGTCCCCAGGCTGGAAGTGCCTGGGTGCTCTCTGGGTGTGGCAGGGATGGGGTCCCTCTGTGGCCAGCAGCATCCTCAAACCCGACCTGGTCCCTCAAGGCACAGCTGACACAGCCCTTCCTGTCCCCTGCAGGTACCTTTCCTCCCATTCCTGCCCATCTTCAGCATCTTTGTTAACATCCTGCTGATGGTGCAGCTGAATCCTGGCACCTGGGTGCGGTTTGCCATCTGGATGGTTGTGGGTAGGTGTCCTGTGGCAGGGAGTGCGATGCCTGCAGGTCTCTCCTGGGGGGTTGTTAATGGTGGCAGCCCACCAATGTGCATTTCATTATGGAAACTGTCCTGCAGGTTTTGTGATTTACTTTGGCTATGGGATTCGGAACAGCGTGGAAGGGAAAAATGCAGAAGAAAAGCCTCTTCACCATCCTGGACTGGACCTCAGCCCTGGGGCTGCTGCAGTCTGAGGGACTGGGCACCATCACTCCATGGACCCCTGCCAGTATTCCAGCTTGGGGACAAGATCATGATCCGCACAGTGCATCCACCCCCTCTCCTGTAGGGAGTCCCAGAGTCCAGGCTGCGGAGCTTGGTCATGTGCTGCCCCTTCCCCTCGCAGAGCAGAGGTCGTGGAGACAAATCTCCAGGCTGGGTGGGTGTGCTGGTGGGCCAGGCCTGGTCTCTGTCCTGCTGAGGAGCAGCAACAATGGTACGGCCCTCCTACCACGAAAGGTGCTTTCCCCGTGCACGGGAGGCTCCACATGATGGTGCAGTGGTTCCTGTTCCGTCACGTTGCTGTGTTTACCACCTCCTCTCTGGGGTTTCCAAGTGCCAGCTGTGTACATGGCATCCATGGCTATAGCTGGGCAGAGAGGTTTGCTATGAATCATTCTGATCCTCATGGTACTGCCAGCAGACCGGTACTCCCTGCCAGCACAGGACTGAGCTGGCCTGTGATTTACATCCACTACTTGAGCCCTGTGCTGCCCTGACCATGTTGCTTAGCTCCAGTGTCCGTGAAGATGTCCCCAGTGTAGCTGTAGTGCTGTCCAACCTTGTGTGTTTTTGCACAGTTTGCGTTTTAATGCCAGTTTTTTATACCTCATAAATATTTTTTAAGTGCTTGCCTCTGCTGATCTTGCTGCGTCTCCCGTTAACGCCCTGTGGTCATGGGCCCCCCGAGCAGGTCCCTGCGTGCTACTGGGTTGGGTGCCAGGCTGGTGCCAGTGCAGAACAATGCTTCGTTCCAGCAAGGCTGTGCTGGGTGAGCTCCCTGCCTGGAATCTGCCAGCTAGAACCACCCACTCTTGCACTGTCAGTGCTCCAGGCCAGCTCAAACCAGTGCTGCTGGTACCTGGGGGCAGGACAGCATCCTGTCATGGCCCTGCCTTGCAGGCCCTGTGCTGTGAGGGATTGTGTCACCAGGTCCCGTAGCAGCAGATGCAGCAAGGACCTTGGAAATATCTCCTGGAGGTGTTCTGCAGAAGAAGCAGGGCCAGGAGCTGGGCTGCATCCATGTGAGATGATGATTTTCCAGATTCTGGTCTGGTCTGAATCAGTCCTGACATCATTATTCAACATAAACTAATTTAGGGCAGATGGATCGTGCTTGCTTTTGGCATCTCTCCCTGTTTACTGGCAGTGGCACCAGGGTCACTGCACGGTCAGCAGCGAGGCACCCACACCATCAGCTCTGCTTGGCCCCTGGGCTGGAGCTGTGAGCCTGGAGTAAAAGGGGCTGCAGTACCTGCTCTGACTCTGGGCCAGCCTCTCACTGCCCCGGTGCCCCCCGGCTGGGGTGCCCTGCCAGAGCCTCAGGCTCCAGCCCCCAGGTGGAACTGGCTCCTGGCACTGGCTCCTCACGGCTGCTTTCAGCCCTCCTAGTCAAGCTGGTGCCTTGGTGTGCCCCATTCTTTCACCACCCCACCTTGAGGGTATCTTCTGGCCAGGGGCAGCACATGGGGCCCTGCTGAGCCCTGAGCCTGCAGCCCCCCTGGCACCCGTGTCCCTGTTTGTGGTGCTGTTACCCAAGGCTAGAGGGCAATGGGCCCATGATAGAGCTGCAGCCCTCACTTGGCACTGCCCCCCATGCCTTTGTGCCAGTGTCTCCATGCATGAGAGCATGTCCAAGGCCATATGTGGCTCTGTTTGTGCCTGTGGGCATGCCCGTGCCTGGCTACAGGCCATCCCACTGCGCACTGCCATCCCATCCTGGGCATCCAGTGGGACTGGCAGAGCTCTGGACATGGAGCAGGGTTCTGGAAGCTTCGGGCAACTCCCACCATGGCAGTTCAGCAGGGGAAGCAGCTGTCTGGCAGCCACCAGTCTGTGGTGGGTCGGTGTCACCTTGCCATGGGCACAGGTGCTGGCAGGAGCCAGGTGGGCACTCTGCCCTTGGCTACCAGCCTGGGGAGGCTGTCCCAGCTCTGCACACCCACTCTGGGGGAACCCTGCCTCCAACTGCCTCCTTCTGCTCCATGCAGGCTAGCAGAGCTCCAAGGGATGGCACCATATCCTCCTGCTGGGCAGCACCTCCGCCTTTCCCAGGCCACACTGGTTGTCACTCGACATCTCAGTGCACCAGTTGGTGGGTGAACGACAGCCAGCTGGAGCCCCAGCGTGTGTGTTGTCTCACCAGCTGGCTGCTCTCCCTGCTGTGCCCACTGCCCCACCACCCTGCCTGTGGGCTACCGAGCTGCTCTGATAGCAAACCCACGGCTCTGGCGTGCAGAGGGGCTGGGAGGGAAGCACGTTCCTGGCAGGTGGCGGGGGCTGTAGGGTGGGCTTTCCCCTCCCATGCTGGTCAGGAAGGGGCAATTTTCTAAGTCGAGAAAAGTCAGCAAAAAGCAGAGCCTGGCCTTGCTGCCGAGGGGCCTGTGGCGACCCAGCCTTTGGGGGAAGGAAGCGCCCAGCCCCGCACGCAGCTGCCTGCGGTTTACCCTGGCAGCTGGGGCACCTCCACCCAGCCTGGCAGCACAGGCTGTGTCCCTGCCTGCTGCCCAGCCATGGGCCTTCCCCAGGGCAGCTCCAGGCCTGGCACAGCACCAAGCACACCTGAAGGACTCTCCTGCTTGTGCCTCTGCCACTGTGTGGGCACCAGCACGGGCAGGGGCAGCAGGGCTGGCTCCTGGCTCAGCGCTGCCTTGCTGGCTGTAGAGCCGAGGGGGACACTCAGAGAGACCCCACCCTGGGAGATACAGCTAGGGCTTGGTTTGTGATCTCCCTGTTGCCATTTAAATTCCCCTGGATTTAAAGGGGAGCTGGAGGGCTGTTGGCTCCCTGTGCCACCTTCTTCCCTGTAAAGCCAGCGAGTGGGTACTCTCAGATCCCCTTCCCTGCAGGTGACCTGCTGGTGGAGCACAAATCCATCAGCAGGACACGAGTCCTGGAATCTAGGGAATTGACTGCAGGCAGATGGGGTCACCAGCATGACAGAGCAAACCGTTCAGCTCCTGATATTTCTGCAACAGCTCCGGGTTGTGCCATACGGGCCTGGCTGTCCGGAAGAGCTCCAGGAGATCAAAGCCAGAGAGATTCCTATCACTTCTCACCCACCTGGCTCCAGACAGGTCCCAACCCTTCTGCTTTCTGTGGTAAGCTTAAGCATGCATGACCCAGAAGCTGGCAGGAGGCTGTGTGCATCCAATAATCCTCCTGGCCCTGAGCTCTCTAATCGTACAGGCTTAACATTCGCCTTGCTTTGCCTTTGCAGGCAGATGTTGCTCTTCTCTTACTCTCCTTTCTTCTAGTGCTGCAGCTGGTGACCTGGTTCCCACTCGTGTTCCCTGCTCCACACTGCAACCAGCCAAGGGGTGGTTCCTGTCACAGTCCGTCCCGGAGATTCTCTGCCACCATCAGGATCCCCACAGGCTGTGTGGGTGTGTGCTGGTGTTCCAAGGCACATCCTCACCACTGCCTACTGCCCTCACCATGGCAAAGTCTACGTGAATGGGGACAAGAAAATCCAAGTGGGTTTCCTGATGCTGGCACAGGGCGCTGGCAACGGGATGGGGAGGCTGGTGATGCACGTGGGCCCATCCTTGGTCAGTGGGGGCTATGACTGCACCCACCCTTTTGAATCTGCACAGGCCACGCTGGCGCCTGCACATGAAGCTGATGGCAGCTCTGGAAGCAGAGAAGATGGCTGGGAAGAGGAGGGATTTCTCAGGGTTTGACAGTGACCTGCTGGGTGAAGTGGTCTGCCTCCTGGGTGGGAGGGAGGACAAGATGGTCCTTCTCATCTGCTCCTCTGGGGTGTGTGTGCAAAGTGTGGGACCCTATATGACACTATATAAAGCTTGCCTTATGTCTCTCTACCTCACACACAAGAGAGTTTTTGCTAATCCTAGATTTAAAGGCTGTTACCCCTCTTCATCTTCCTTAAGTTTTCCTGTTTTCCTGCTGTGTTTACCCAAGCAATTATTCCCTCTGTAATTCATATTCTCCACAAGGGATCTCACTCTGGTGGTGCTTTGCAAGGCTGGGCCGGTGACTGCTTGTATTTTTCACTCTAAAGTCAATGCCCTGTTCCTTTTCACTGCATCTCAGGGGCAGGCCACTCAATGCTGTCACTGCTTAAAGGATGTGCTGAAGAATAAACATGCAGTTCCTTCAAGACCTGTGACAGTTGTATGGGCACAACAACCTGACTTGCAAAACAAACAGGTAGGAGACATTGCAGCAAACCAAATGTAACACCTCCTCTAGCTCAGTTATCAACACTTCACGTGAATGTTAAACTAATTTAACTTATGTGCCTGGTCTGCAGATGTGCGTGCAACAGTTTCTATCACCCCAGACGAGATAATGCATGTAAAATCATGATGACACATTACTGGGCAGGGAGCAGCTGCTATTATTTACACAATACAAAGCAAATTTACAGACAGAATTTAACTTGTTCAGTGGAATTACCTGCCCTAGCCGAGAGGTTCTTGGGGACAGATCAAAAAGGGTTTACATCTCCTCTGGTCAGGGTGCTTGGAAGTATCTTTTTTGGTCCCTACCTTTTTTGGGTTACTTGATGGAACGGGCTCACAAGCTGACAATAAACTGGAATATGCATTCCCCAGAATCCCACCAGGCTTAGGAATGCTAGTGTCTTCTCCTTGTTAGCTGTTAGCATAGTTCTTACCTTGGTCACATCCATAGGGACACGATGATATCCATCTAGTCATTTTATTCCCAAGAACTGATTAGCCATTGGGCTTACCTGTCTTCCTGCTGACTTTTGGCCCTGTTACCCCATCACTGGAACAGCCAGTCAGGAACCCACATACCTGCCTGGTGTGTGTAATCTTTCTGCATGTCTCAAAGTTCTGCTGAGGTCAGACTGGATAGTTTCCACTTCTCTAAATTCCCTCACTTCCTCCTGCATTTTTTTTTGTGCTGAAGAACCAGCTTCTTGATTGAACCCTTCTTCTTCCTCCTCCCTTAATAATTGATGACATGGACCATTTGACCTCAGCAGGCTCATGCCAAAGCCCAGCACAGTGCCAGAAGCTGCTGGTTCTCACTGGGGCCCCCTTCTATCAGCAGGCATGTCAGTCTGCCAGGGTTACTTGCTTGTTCAGGTGTGAAGTCCTGGGCTATGGAAGTTGATAACTGCCCCAGGCACCTGCCCAAATCCTTCCACACACTCTGCCACCCACAGACCGGCCGCCTCAGGGCACATTTTAGTACTGACTCACCCAAAAGTTGCCTTCTCTTACACCAGGATGACACCAGATTACACAGACCCCGTGATATGCCAGCAGTGTTAATTAGTAGTATTAAACAGCTCATATAAGGGTGAGCAGGGACCTCAGGAGCCTGCACAATAAAGCCACCCACATCAGTCCTGGCTAGGGAGAGGGAGATGTATTCCCTGATCCACTCCCCCAGCAGAGCAAGGCCATCAGTGCCAGGGCAGAGCACAGAGCAGAGGTTTGTACTAACATGTTCCCAAGCCCAGCAAAGCAAAGAGATAAGCAGTGCAGCCAACAAACTGGGACTGACAGGAGCTGCCTGCTTAGTGAATACATCTACAGCGCACCGACACAAAACTGCCACTAAGGCCCCACACAGGGCACCAACAGGACTGTGGGGGGCTGACCCTGGCTGGACTCCAGGTACCCACCAGGCTGCTCTGTCACTCCTCTCCTCAGCAGGACAGGGCAGGGAGAAAGTGAGATGGAAACGGAAGTTGTGGGCCAAGATAAAGGCAGTTTAATCAAGCAAGGTCGCCTGTGGAAACAAAGGAAAACTAAATATTTATCCTCTATTTCCCACCAGCAGGAGATGTCCAGCCACTTCCTGGGAAGCAGGGCTTTAGTACACACAGCAGCTGCTCCAGAACACAGATGTTTTCCTAAGGAATGCCCCCTCCTCCCTTCTCTTAGCTTTTATGGCTGAGCAGACACTGTATGGTCTGGAACAATCCCTTTGGCCAGGTTGGGTCAGCTGTGCAGGCTCTGCCCCTTCCCAAGATCTTGCCCCACCCCAGCCTGCTGGTGAGGGGGGAATATCATAGACAGCCTTGATGCTGTGGGGACACTGCTCAGCAGTAGCCAAAACACTGGTGTGTTATCAACACCTTCCCAGCTACCAACACAAAGCACAGCTCCACGAGGGCTGCTTGGGGTCAAATTACCTTCACCTCAGCCAGAGCCAATACAACTGTTTATTTAAAAAAATTAACAGAAACTTTTTAACAAAATCACACCGAACAGCGAGGATCTGAAAAGCCAGGCAGCACTGGGGCATCACAAAGAGAAATGCTCTGCAGGCCCTGACCAACCCAAGGGCTAGATGTGCAGACAAGCACCTCCAAGTGGATTATAACACTTGTTCCGTGTCTCTTATCCAAACAGTGATACTGCTTTTTAAGCAGGTGAGGTTGTAAATTAGAAACCTGAATCTCTTGTGCATCCCCACGAGGCACCTGGAGGGCTCAGATGGTGGAAAGCTTTTAAAATGTCCCATTTGAAAGCAACCATGGCTGCAGCTGCAGCTTGGAGGCAGCCACCTGCTTCAGCTGCAACATGAGGAGGATGTTGTGGCATAAGGTGTGTGTGACATGCTGCACTTCTTCTTGCCCAGAATCCTGCAGAGCTGTCCTTTTTTTTTTTTTTTTTTTTTCCCCTTGTTGCCCTGTATCAGCACAGAACATCCTCTCTAGCTCAGAAGGAAGGGAGAATGAATACATGGATATCCACAGTCTAAGGAGGGCCACCTTTTGCTGGAACTTGGATCTCACTCCATACCCCGATCCCAAATGCGAGAACAGGGCTAGCTCTGGAGGGACAGAGCCCTTTAGGAGCTGGGAACCACGTGGCAGTTAATAGATTGCAGGCTGGTGATTTGCCTTCTGCATCTGAATGATCTTGCCAAAGCCACCTCTTCCCACATCGTAGTCTGTCCGGTACTCATCTCGCACCTGGGGCACAGCAACGACACACACGTCATTAACCTGCACTCCTGTCTCCTCCTGGACTTCAAAATCACCCCCCACTCCTTGTTCAGTTGTTGGGGAACTGAAGTTCAGGCTAGAAGCACTTCAACTCGTTTGAGACCTCTTCAAATAATCCACCAAAAAGGTGGTAAGAATTACAAATTAATATCTATCTGATGGCTGAGGTATTTTCAGATAAGAAGCGAGGAAGAGCCCAAAATATTTTCATTCAGCTTTGCAGCCCAACTGTCAGAATTGCCAGGCTTGGCCCCCCTGGAACATTTTATCCCCTCCACCCTGGAAATCTGCAAAGGAACCTCACACCTTTGCTGTGTCATGAGATTGGCCTGGCAGCTACACTGTCCCCCTCCACACAAATTGTGCATCATTTCAAGAGTACTGGCTTGGATTTGAGAACATTCTGCTTGCACTACAGCAAGTTTGGAGTCCTGGATGGAAAGGGTCCCAGGCGCCAGTTACCAAAACAACCCGCGAGCGGCTAAACTTTGCCGTCAGGTCCTTACGGTCTGCGTGACACAAAACAAGCTAAGAAGTACCAGAGCCCTTTTTTTTTGGGGGGGGGGGGTGGTGCACTGGTGTTGCCTTTACCTGCCCTCCAGTCTTTCCTCTCCCGTACTGCCTGCCCTCCTTGAAGCCAGCGTCCCAGTCGGTGCGGATGATGCGGTCGTCCAGCCGCGTGCCGTTGATGAACCGCATGGCGTGCTCGGCGTCCGCCCTCGTGTAGTACCTGAGCCACTCTATAAGGACACCTAAGCCTGTTTGGTGTTGTTTTTTTTTTTTTTTTTTGGTTGGGCAGATGGAAAACTAAAAAAGAGAGCTATTGTATTTGAGAAACAGATAAAAAAAAGAAAAGAAAACCACCCCTGCCCTCCAGCCTCTTTTCTTCCCCCACAGGATCAAAAACTGCGCTAAAACCGGCCAAGGCTCTGAGAGGAGCCTGCACTTTAATGTCAGTGCCTGCACAGACAAGAAGATGAAACAAAGACATTAAAGCCTTGGCTAAGGGCAAAGAAATAGGTAATATGCCTCCTTGTGCTATGTGGAACTTGACTGAAGGAGAACAAAAGGGGAGCTCTGCACAGACAGCTCGTGGCACGGCCTGCACGAGCATGTACCCTGGGCCTGGGAACGCCCCCCTGGCTTATCCTGCTGCTTCCTTCAGGTGTAAAGCTGAGGTGAGAAAGCCAACACGTGCTCTGGCCACAGAAGACCTCAGACTGAGCGCTCAGTTCTCGTTTTGGCCCTAAAACCATGGAAGAAATTAAAAAATTAAAGTAGCTCTCTGCCACCTCCAGAAAGCAGAGCAGCGGTGGCACTTGTGACGTGTAGCACCACTGCACAGTCTGTCTCACAGTTAGGGTGGGGGAGAGCACGGTGTAAAGTTGGAAGGGATGTGCCTGGCAGAGAGCACTTGGCTGTGCCTCCCTTCCCGCAGAAGCACGGCTGGGTTTGGAACTAAAAGTGGCAACCACACACGGGCTGACAGGAGGGGAAGAGAAAGGATACTCGACAAAGCAGAAGCCACAAGGGGTCTTCTTGATCTTGTCCAGACCCATGACAATCCTCTTGACATCCCCGCACTTGGAGAAGAGCTCCTGGATCTGCTCCTCGGTGGTGTAGAAGGACAGGTTGCCGACGTACAGCGTGGAGGAGATCTTCAGGGACTTCTCCTGCAACTGCCTGCTGCCCTGCGGGCACAGAGGCGCGCACGGCGGGGTCAGCGCTCCCGCCGCCTTCCGCTCCCTCCCGGCCCTGCCCCGGCCACGGCCCCCCCCACCCCCCGGCCCCGCCAAGCGCACCCTGAAGTGCTGGTCGCGGTACTGGCTGATCTCGCAGTACGAGTCGCTGTTGAGCCCGCTCAGCGTGGTGTGCAGCAGCCCCGACATCGCGTCCGCCCGCCCGGGCCCCGCTCCCGGGCCTCGATCCCCGTCCCCGATCCCGGTCCCTGATCCCGGGATTCTTCCGGAAGCGCCTCGCGCACCGGAACGCGCGGGGAGGAGGAGCCGCCGCGCCTCGCGATTGGTTGAAAGAGCTGTCGCTCAGGAAGAAGAGGCGGGGCGGAGGCGCCGAGCAGCCAATCCCGATGGCGCGGCGGGTACGCCGGGAGAGCCGGGCCCGGGCCCGCGCAGGCGCAGTGCGGTCGCACCGTTCCCGCTGCGCCGCGCCCCCTGACGGAGCCGCCCCTGAGGGGCCGGCCCGGCCATGGCGGAGCCGCCCGTGGCCGTCCTGGAAGGTGCCGAGGGGCGCGGTCTCTCCCCGCCCGGTACTCCCCGCCCGGCTGTGTGTCACGCCCCGCTCTCCCCACTGTGTTGCAGGGCTGGTGCGGCAGCTGCTGAGGGAGGAGGCGCCGTTGCGCGTCGCGGCGCTCACCGAGGAGCTGTTCCAGGCGGCGCGGAGCCTCCCTGAGGAGGCCGGGGGGGCGGCGCAGGGAGAGCCCCCCGCTCCGGGCCCGCCTGAGGGAGCGGCGGGTGCGTGTGCCTCGCCCCCCGCGGGCCTCGCCCAGGTTGGTGCTGCGGCTCTGCCAACACCCGCTGCTGCCGCCGCTGCCGCCCATCGCCACCACCCGGCAGCGATCAGTGCTTGGCACTGCGCTAAACAGCTCTCCCTTGAGTCGTGGAAGCCCAAAATAAAGTGGGAAGTGTTGCATTTTAAGAGTCGGTGGGAAATGTCGATCCTAAATATAAAAGTGTGTGCCAATGACCCCCCTGGGATGCTGTGTCCGGCTCGAGGGTCCCCAACACAGGAAGGACACGGACCTGTTGGAGCGAGTCCAGAGGAGGCCACCAGGATGATCAGAGGGGTGGAACACCCCTCCTGGCAGGACAGGCTGAGGGTTGGGGTGGTTCAGCCTGGAGAAGGCTCTGGGGAGTCCTTAAAACCCTTTCCAGTACCTAAAGGGGTGCCCAGAGCGTTGGAGAGGGACTTTGGACAAGGGCGTGGAGTGATAGGCCAAGGGGAAATGGCTTTAAACTGAAAGGGTAGATTTAGATTAGATGTTAGGAAGAAATTCGAGGGTGGGCAGGCCCTGGCACAGGTTGCCCAGAGAAGCTGTGGCTGCTCCATCCCTGGAAGTGTCCAAGGCCAGGTTGGACAGGGCTTGGGAACAACCTGGGCTGGTGGAAGGTGTCCCTGCCCATGGCAGTGGGGTTGGAACGAGATGGTTTTTAAGGTCTCTTCCCACCCAAACTGTTCTATGATGATAATGGGAAAAGTTACTGGTTACTGGTGATGTTGAGGGTTTTATTATTTCGGATTTCTAGTGGTATCTAACTGTCATTTCAAAGAAAAATGCAAGCAGAGAGCACTGATGCATTAACAGTTTGGTACTGGATCAGAGGAGAGGTCCTTCTCATCTTGTGTGACAGCAGACACTTGAGGAAGAAAGAAAACAAGCAAGCATGCTATTTTAACTGCCTGGTAAACCCAGTGCATAAGATTAGAGTGGGAGGTACTAATTTTCAATCTTTATAAGTTTATCAGGTGCTAATATCAGAAGGTTCCCAATGTAACTATTTAAAGTAATTAGCTACTTAGTTTTCTTCTTGATATGTAAAAGAGGTGAAGCCTTACTACAGATATTTCTCAAACCTGATAAGATTCTTATAAGTCTTTTGCAATGCCTTCAGATCTTTCAACATCTGTTTAAAGTGTACATAATGTATTCTGAAGGCTGCCAGGGAATCAGTTGTATTTTGGACGCGGTGATGTGAAATGGCACAAATTTTTTCTCTCTCTCTGAGTGTTTCTGAGAAATTTGCATCCCAGATGGATGGGGTGAGTGAGGTCATGTTTTGCTAAGTCTGGACTCGATAGAAACGTTAATGGCCTTTGTTTAGGAACATATTCTAATGCATCTTAATTCCAGCACTTTTTCCTTACAGAATTCCCTTTAATGTAGAATTTCGAATTGAAGCCAAAGGCACTGATGGGTGATGTGACAGATATGTGCTGCTTGCCCTGTGATTTAATTAGTTCTCTTTAGTTTCAGGTCTTGTCAGCCTTGGATTTACAGAGTCATGTTCTTTCTTACCTTGCTTCATCTTAGAAGTGCTCTCATGTTTTCAGGTGTGAAATAGCCTTTATAAGACTATGCCTGATGAAATGTGCTTGTGACAAGAGTGTGTGTTTCCTGCCAGCTGTGTATACTTGAGTGAGCCACAGTTTTAGGTGAAGAACTGCTGTGTGGTCCACTCAGCACGCCTATTTTCAGGTCACTGTTCAAGATGTCCCTGTGGGATCACGTGACGATTTTATGGAAAACTCACAACTTTGCCTGCAGCGCCAAAGGGAGTTGCACAAACACGGTCATCGCTGTGGGGATACGAAACACGTGAAATGTTGTTCCTTTTCCAGTAGCAAATTTCAGTGGGACCCACGTGCAGGACAGAATTAAACCTCATGGAATTCTCCCCATCCAGGTGGAAGAGGCTGCAGTCAGCCTGTGGAACTGGGCAGTGGCCAAACACACGGGTGCTGTTGTCAACGATGAGCAAAAAGCCAAGCGTACGTATGTCCTGTACCTTCCTAAACGTGCAGCACGGAAATGAGCAGCTCTCTGCTGACAGGCACATGTGTGGTGCTGTAGATTTGTTTGGGGCTTTGCAGAGAGGGTGTAGAAAGAGGAGAGTGTACAGCTGGGCTGGTATAAACTGTTCGGCGAGGTGTAATTGTTATCTTCTCGTGGCTCATAATCAGTGCAGGCATTTTTGTCGCTCCTCATTTCAGTGCCAGAGCACAAGGGAAGCTGTAATTTACCTTCTGATGCCATGGCTCAAATCTCAAAATATGTGGAAATAACACAGATGTAAATTTTAGGCCCTTGGTTCATTTAGTTTATATGGAGTGAGATTGTTTCTTTAATGTAATCATCTCATCAATGTTTATATACAGAAAAACTAAATCCTCTTTTTACTGACCTGCTTTAGCCAGGTACACAGATGGTGGGTTCTCTGGGTAGTCTGGAGCAGGGCTGGGGGAAAGGAGAGGTGAGCTTTTTTGGTCTTTTCCCTCCTGTGGTTCTGTGGGATTGCAGGATCAGGCCTACATTCTTGTCTTGAGGGATTACAGTCAAAATTATGTATAATCTGCATCACATTAATTGTATCACGTAAAGGGAAAAGGGTAAGTTTACACAAAATATGCTTTCAGATCACAGCTGAAGGGCCAGGGAGAGGCTGTTTTAAGTACATTAAGTGGTGTCTTTTCCATCCCTGATGTAGAAAGAAGGCCTGAAAATATTTTTGCTTTTTGCTTTGAAACTGTAAAGATTATTAAACTTCATTTCCTTACTTTGCTCAAGGCTATTTTGAGGCTCTCAAAGACATGTTACTGTAAGCACCTGCAATGTAATTAAGTCTTTGAATACCATGTATTTACCTTAAACTCTCTCAAAATTGTTTAATAGGTATTTTAATGAGAATAATTTTTTTTTCCTTACTGCCTGAATAGCAATTTAAAGCTTCTTGGCTAAAATTCAGATTTCCTTTGACTCCTGAGGCTTTCAAATTGTTCTCTCTTTTAATGTCAAATGCCAAACGGCCTTTCAGATATGGCAGGGCCTTACTTTCTGTAAAAAAAAAAACCAAACCAACCCAAAACCCAAAGAAAAAGTGCAAAGCTGAATGGCTGCCCTGTTTCCTTGCAGTGAGGTTTGTTGCTTGCAGACTGATCCGCCTTTGTGAGGGCCCCGATCCTGCCGAGGGAACCATCCGAAGGCAGATTTTGGTAAGGCTGGTAATTGTGGGTGAGCAGTGAGGTACAGTTGAGCCCCCAGGGAAGGCTTCGAATCTCATGATGCTTGTTTTGGAGCGTGCAGTTCTGGAAGGGTGGTTGGTGTTTTGGCAGGAGTGTTGCTGACTCTCTCTTCTCATCACTTGAGGAAAGATAAGATTGATGATCCCCTTTTTTTCCTTCTAAGGGAACTGAAGTGGGACCTGTATTTTGCCTTGCTGAGACAGTGGAGTTAGGAATGTCTGCTCAGCATCACGTCTTTTCACAGGGTAAAATGTGTTATGAGCAGCACATTCATTTGTTTCAGTATCTTATAATATTGTCAAGGAGGGCACCATAAGTTTTATGCTGCATCTAAATGTTCAGGACTTCATTCAGAAGTGAGAGCTGCTGGTCAGAGATTGCAGAGCTGAAATACCCTTGTGCTGTGCTAGATACACCTCAGCAAGATGAGATCTTTTGTTGCCTTCCTTGAAAATGACTGTATTTTCACAAAGGACTTACCATCTTCTCCTTCAGATGTCTATGAAAACTGGGAAAGGATGGATAGACGTTGGAAAAGCTGACCTTGCTGATGGATTTCTAGAGAATGCTATGAGTGTGAGCTCTTTTCCACTTTCAATTTCTTACACACACCCCCCTCTTTGTAAGTTCCTTGGGTGATGCCTGTAGCTTTTGTTTTCCAGAACATAGAGAAGCTGTATGCAAAGCTACGTAAGGGGAGCGATGGTGAAGCAGATATTCAAGAGCACAGAGCTGATGTGGAGAACAACCTTTTCAAAGTACTCTCTTATCAAGCTGAATCAGTACGTGCTCCTCACAGTTTTCCTTACAAGTCACGAGAGGTCTAGAGGGAAACTCTGCCCCAGTTATGAGATACCTGAATGCTTGGCACTGAAGACTTGCTGAGGGATATGTTTCCTTCACTGATCAGATGTGAGATAGCAGATCTCGTGCTTGCCTTCAGTGTTGCAATCGTTTAATGGTTTTTAATTTCCCCCGATTTATCGCAAGTCATTTTTGCTGGGGTGTTTGTATCTTCCAGTTCGGATTTGTTGCTCTGTGATTTGGCTGGCAAGGCTGTTTGTAAAATAAACAGCTGCCTGTGTGAATCATAAATGTCTCAGTCCCAGCAGTGTCCTGTGCTGGGCTGAAGAAGAGGGGCAGGTGTGGAGCCTGTGTCCCCCAAGCTGAGTTCATGTCACATGTACACTTCTGCTGTGCTGTCACTTAGAACACTCCTCATACTGCATTTATATTTGCAGTCAGGCTGATGAAGTTGTGTGAAGGTGGCATTCCTGGCAGCACATAGCCAAAGTCCATACCTAACAAGTATTTACACTTGTACAAAGTCTTCTGCAACTTACAACTTTCATGACTCTGCAAACTCCTGAACATCCTCAAAGCTGTGAATATTATATGCCATCAGAGATCCTGCTGTGCATCCATACCCTCTCTTCCCTGACCTCATAAATGCTGCTTTCCACATACCAAGGCTTTAACCAGTGGGTGAATCAGTACAAAAATTACAAGATCTGGAAATGTTGAGTTCCATGATGTTTGATATTTTCTTTAAAGTCTAAACCTCGTACAGCAGGGTAAGAGTCGTGGTGATAGTTAAGAAAAAAACAATATGAGAGAGGTCTGGAAAAGTGCTAAAGGTTTTCTAGGGCATAAACAAGACAAATTACAGTAATTCCATGTAATTTAGAAATTCTAAGCTTTGTGAGGAGTTGTGCCTGACTGAAGTGTCTGAGTACTTTATCAGTGCTGTAGAGTATTAGAGACATAGAAGTGTTAATACAAGAAAATGTAGTTTCCTGCTTTTGTTGATCACACTGCTGACCCCAGTACCCAGAAGGGGAGTGGTATCTCCAAAATGCTCAGGAGCTGCCCTAAACAGGCCAGAGCAGTGCTCAGCTATGTTAGTTTGGTCGTGGAGGTAAAAAGGAGAGGTGATGTAAGATTTGCAGAGATGTTGTATCATCTTAATATCTGAATGATCTTGTCCCCTGCATTTGGCCTTTGCACACTACGTAAGGACTGCAGTGATTTTTCTGGATGACTTTATCATCTGGCAATATATATGGGAATACACAGAATGATTATAGCACTGTGAGGACAGATATCTAATCCCAAACCTTGCTTTGCTGCACGTGAAAAACCCAATCCAAGTCCTGTTTTAAAGAATCAGTCTTGTAATGAATTTTGAAGACCAGTTGCACACTAACAGCCTGCTGGCTTGCTCTGCTGCTTTCCTAGGCGGTTGCTCAAGGGGATTTTCAGAAGGCAATGGTGTGCGTGCAGCGCTGCAAAGACATTGTGATGAAATTGCCAAAAGAAGTAAGTGAAATCATCCCTTCTCTATCATTCCAAACTTCAAGAACCTGTTTTCCTCTCTCTCTATTTTTTTTCTGGCTTCTCGTGGTTGAGAATTTGAAATGGAGTGATAAACTCTTCCCAAACAATGAGAAGACAAATCCACAAGCAAGGCAAAAAGATTTCTGAATTGAATATGCCACCCACTCTTCTACAGAACCAACTGCATTTTACGTCTTGATCTTGTATCTTCATTTGTACCCATGTGAACTTTTGTCTGGGGTCAGATGGGACAAGAGAAGAGCTGTTACTAAATTTTTGATGTGGGATTCTCTCAGTCCCCTCAGTACTAATCTTACTTTGCATGAAACTGTAGAGGCTTCCCATTGCACTAAACTGTGTTTTTTGTATTTCTTGTGACACAGATAAAACAAACTATCATATGCAGACTGCTTCTTTGTTTGCAAAGATAAAAGTCTAATGTGTTTATATCAGAATAAACTTTCCCACATTTATTTTCATTTGCTCACATGTTTTCCCAGTATTTAGGAAGCACTTTGTTCCTGTCTCTGTAGGCAATAGAGTTGGAAGAGGCGGATGCAGGAAGGGAAATACGGTAGAAGATTATTTGGGGTTTTAATCAACTAAACTCCAGCTGATTTTAAATTGGTTTTTGTGATCTGCAGGCCTTGTTCAAGTGCATCTGAGTGACTAAGGCAGTTGCAGGGCTCTAGCTTTGATTTGAATCGTAAGAGCAGAGCTCCTTACTGTGAATTCTTGAAAATGCTCACTGGGGTCTTTGCATTCCTGTGCCTCATTTCATCTGAACTGAATTTAATTCTTTCTGCTTGAGCTCCTCCATTAAACAATATTAAACTTCTCATGATGAATGCTCTTCACAAACCAGGAGCGCTGATGCAGACAAGGGAAAGGCTTCTGATCACGAGAGATACAATTTACTTCTGGTTCAAAGAGAGAAATGAGAAAAAGGGAAAGAGCCAGTGATTGCTGGGTGAAACTTTTGGACTGCTGGGTAGGGGTCAGTCCTTAACTCTACCAGAATCCCACTGTACCAGAGAGCACCTGGAGAGCACCCCAAGGAAATCACGGTGTTCCAGTGATGTGTGGCACCCCAGAGCAGCTAGAGAGGATGTGCAGCTTGAGCGTCATCAGTAGCCTGTGAACCAGTCCTCAGAACAGTCAACTTTCTGTTCTGGAGAGAAAACATTCACAGGTGAACTTCTGAAAAATAAGGGGTTCACATCTGAGAGGGATCTTTGTTTGTGCTTACTGAGTCTGTGCTTTTGCAAAGGAATAATAAATTTGAAGCAAGATGTTGTGCTACCTTCCTCATTTTTGTCTGAGTCACTTGCAAGAAACATAATTTAGGCTTGGAAAAAAAAAGAAGTTACTGCAGAGACAAAATGGATGTAAATATTGGCAGCCTGTTAGCATATAAAATGACTTTTCTGTCTCTTCTTTGGATGACATATGACAGCTGCAAATAATTTCAAAGGAGAGACAAGTTGTTATGAGCAGATGTTGCCAGGGCTGATTGGTAAAGCAGAAAGCAACAGTGCTCTGAATAAGCAAGTATTCAAAAATGGTTTCCTCCCCAAATTTTTAATGCAGATGATTGTTTTTTAACCCCAGAGAGACATGCTGGGGAGAAGCCTGTCATGGAAGAGGTAGAGTCCTCTTCACTTCAAGATATTAAACTTTTTTTTGTCATTTTCAAAAATGAGGTTGTAACATTCCGGTTTGTCCTCTCGAGTTTTAAGTTGCATTGTTTGCTTTACACAGTTCCAGTGCTTTCTGTGGGATTTATTGAACACATATTTATGTGTTCCTCATGTGTTTCAAGAATCCTGCTGGTTTGCATGTCCTGGACAGGTTTATGATGCTTCCCTTTCCCTCACAATTACAGCTCCATTTTAGTCATGTTCAAGATCCCCTTGTAAAAGGCCAGAAGTGGTAACTGTGGTTATTTCTTTGAAGTAAAATGCGTTTTAAAGAACATGAGGCTGGAGTGCCACAGATCTCATGATGTTTTACAAGAACGTTATGCAAGCAGGAGTCTTTTATTGCAGACCTGTTACCTGTCAATCCTCTGTTACAATTTTGGAGTAGAAACCTATGAATGCAAGAGGTATGAAGAGAGCTCCTTCTGGCTCAGGTAATGTGCAAGGGCAAAGAAAATAAAATCCTGCTTTTGAGATGTAAAAATATATGTGGAGGAGAGGGGAGAGCAAGGGGAAGTAGAGGCCTAAATAAAAATGTGAGAATAAGAGATTTTAGTTGAAGCAAATTAGCTGAGCAGATACTTTGTGGTGGTCATACTCTGTAGCCTAAAATTTATGTCTGCTTCCCACATCGATTTCCATGTCAATAGAATGAAATCTTTCCATGGTTCTTGTCAATCCTCTCCCTAATGCTTCTTTAAAAGAGATTATTTTCCTGAAGAGGCTGTTCCCAGCTCTTGTGCCATTCAATAAATGACAGCGAAGGGATTTGAAAGCTTTGGAAGAGAGCAGATGAATTCTTCTGACCGGTTTTAAATGGATCTGTTTTAAACAGCATTTGAATGTCTCATAAAGAGGTGCTTCTCACCCATAAAGGGTTAGAAAAGGCGGGCTAGCAGGAGGAGTATCCTCGTGCCATCGTCACAACCTCAGCCCAGAAAATTTGGGTTTATCTCTTCTTGTTCTTTTTTTCTTTTAAATTGAAGAAAATCAACGGCAGCATGTCAAATCATAAAGAATTATGGTCACATATGCTGTCAAAGAGGATTTGTAGAAATGCTTAGAATTAATTACACATAATGCTTTGAAGATAATTTTGTGTTTTATTCTTGTGGAAAATTAAATACCAAGTCTTGATGACAGAATTTGAGGGGGAAATAAGGCTTTGCACAGTGGAAAATAATGATCCGGCAAAAGAGATGTGGCTCCATCTAGTGGGGTAAGACTTCTCTGGTCTGAGAATAAATGAGATCAGGAAACGTTGCACTTATCAGAAGATTGACTGAATTTATCTCTCTTATCCCATTTGATTCTAACTTTCACTTACCATTGACAGCCAGAGTTATGACATTGGGAAGATGGACAAGAAATATTCTATTGGCAAAGAAATGCAGGTAAGAAACAGAGAAATATCTGGTTACAAACAGGAGGATTTTATTAAACTGACTCTAATGTATCAGCTGCCTCTTATGTGCCAAACCTGACCAGTGATTTCTTGGCCTCCTTTTTAGAGTTTGCTATGAAGTTTGGCAGAGTTGCAAGTTCAGTTGCCATGAGCACCAGTCACTGCTGAGTGCCCTTAAATCCCATTTGAATCCACTATTTTATAGAAATCAAATTGTAGAAAGTAAGGCTGAAGGAGCCCCTGAAAGGCCATCTCTTCTTCCCTTCCCCTTCTTTCAATACATCACCAGCTACAGCTGTGCCATTTCTGATAGATGTTTGTCTGCCTCATTCAGAAGTTTATTAATCCTTTAACTCCCCACAGCGGATATGGAGATTTTAATCTCTTCCTCTCTAAATAAATAATTCATGCATTTGAAAACCATTATAACGTATGTCTTTATCTTGTTTGGTTTTGTTTGTTTCTTTGTTTTTCTCTCAGTGTGTCCCTCCCGTTCTTTTACTTTCTTCTTTCATTCTGCTTTTTCCAGGTCTCTGATTTTCCTCACTCCCCTTCTGTTCTCCTCTGAACTCTGTTTGATTCATGTCCTGTGTGTCCTGCAGTGCTTTAAGGCTGGATGTGTTTCAGAACTGAGCAATCATTTCATGTGCCTGATACCAGGCAGGCATTTTTTTTGGCTCAGAAAGTCATGACCTTAGAATTTAAGTCTTTTTATGTTCCCGTGTATGTTCATGTGTGGCTCTTTCTTTCCTTTCCAGGCTAAAGTGCTACGTTTGTTGGCCACAACCTATTTCGAGTGGGATTGCACTCTGCACCTTGACAGAGCTCTGAAAGCCATAAACCTGGCAAATCAGGTATAATGTGTTTTTTGTGGATTGCAATAGATGAAACTCAGACATTTATTAACACAACAATAAGGACTACACGAATCACTGGTGTGTAAACCTTGACAACAGATGGAGGTGTGTTTTCTTTACCTTTCCCCTGCTCCTAAGTTTTGGTGTTCCCAGCCCTCTTTGTAGGTGTAGAGCTGTCTGACTGCCCCCTGTCTATGAACAGTGAGGTCCTTTGATGATGATGATGATGCCATGACTAAGATTTCTCTGACATTTTGTGTGAGTCGACGCTGAGAGGCAGCCAGGGCAGCCACAACCCCCCAGCTGGAACACAATAAGCAGATTTATTTCTCTTTCCTCCTTAACTGGGGGATCCCCAAAGCCACAGCCAGGCAGAGGAGAGGACAGAAAGGCAAATTTAACCTGGGGCCGTGCCAGAGCATCTCAGGCCGTTCACACGGGCTTATCAGGCCTTATCACCTGCAAGGTCACTGGGGCCATTTACAGTCACCAGTCCTCTGCTTTGTGACCCCTTCCTCCCAACACCTGTATTCACGATTTCACACGCAGTGTGTACAAACAACCCGAGGTTTATACCAGTTAAAATGGATAAGCCCATACTACTTTTTGAGGTCCCATCTGTACAAATATTTGAGCAAGCACCAGAGGTGTGTTTTGAAAGCTCCATCAGTCTGATTTCAAACAATTAGTTCAGCTATTGCACTTCACTAACACGACTTCATTTCTCCTGGAACCTGAAGAATGAGGTGCATAAGCATACCAGCTACCCTGAGGGAACTGATCTTATATGTCTAAGCAGTCATTGCAGTGAGGACTCTTGACCTTGTACAAATTCTGTTTCCCATATAAAGATTTTAATGAATTTCGTGCTTCTACCTGTTCAGGTTAGTGTAGAGGAAATAAAATCTGAAAAATTCCTATTTGTCTTTGGTTGGTCGTTTAAAAATTTTCATTATCTGCTTCATAAAAAAACAAGTTTTCAGTATAAAACTTTGTTTTGAATGAAAGCTCAAATTCATTTATCCACATGCTGTTAGAACTTTCAGACAGATCATGATGCATGTGCTCATGAGATCAGGATAAAAGGCAGCGTATTTTAGTCATTCAAATAACATGCTACTACAGTATATAAACCCTTTGTCTTTTGTTGTTGTTGTTGTTATGCTTATTATCAGAAAACTTTTTGAGATGGAAAGTGTTTTTATCATAATTTTTGATAAAGGTACATTTTGATATTGTATGGTAAACAGGAAGAAAATGTTTATTCTAGAGCCTGAAATGTGCAATTTTAGTGAGAGCTGCACTATACAGTCTTCATTATTCCCAGTTGCTTCCATTGTTGTTCCCTCCTAAAATTCTACTTCTTAGGAGCTACTTTGAATTCTGCTCATATTAATTCTGGAGTAATCCAGCCAATTCATACATAGGAAAGAAGGAAATATTTCCATCATTGGGTATCGTTCAGCTTCTATTTAAAAGCATCAAAAATAGGCCACAGGAAAGTGAGAGTCGCACATCTCTTGTTTAGTTGTTCTCAGGGTCTTTTGGCAGTGTAAGAACAAATAATAAAGATGCACATTGCAATTAGGAAGAAAATACTATGTAAGTTGCCAACCTCTTGCTTCAGTCATTAAAATGGAACTGAAGAGTTCAGTGGAGAGAATGTGATTTCTTAATATTTGTCTGTGTTATGAATGTGCTGCACTCTCACAGGATCTGTGTTCTGCAGAGAGCTGTCCAAGTAATGGATTGTTTTTCACTGTGCAGGAGAATACACATCCAGCAGGGTTTTTCTTGAAAGTTAAAATTCTTCTGAAAAGCGGAGCATCAGATGAAGATATTAAAGCAGGTATCACACCTCTGTTTGAGTTTCATGGTAAGGTCCTACTACTCTATATCCAAAAATGTTTAAAGGAAGGAGGACTGGAATTCCAGGGCTATCAGTCTGTCACCCTTCTGTGGTACTACATTATCTGCACAGGGAAAGCCAAAACACAACAGACAGGTTTTATTCTTCCTTTTCTTTTAGATCTATTATATTGTTGTTGGTTTTGTCTTTGAAAGAAGCTGTAGGAGCTAAATGGTAGTTTGAGTAGTTAAGTGTCAAAGTTGATCAAATAATCTCGAGTGCTTTGTGTTCTGTTTAGCTCTTGCAGAATTCCTGCACTTGGAGATGTCTTTGGACTTCTGTTTGAATACTGCCAAACTGCTGCTGGAGCATGGAAGGTAGGAAAGCATCACCAAGTGGGGTAAATACGATGTTTGCAGTTTGAAGTTGTTCCTTTGTAAGCAAAGAACATCTTATTACACAGAGATGCTTTATTTTAAATAAAAGCTCACTGAGGTAAGATGATAAACAGTTCTGAGAGGGAGCCTGTCATTTCTATAGCAGGTGGGACTGATTATGACAGCAACAAAAACAGGGAGTGAAATAAGTTCAGTGGCAATCTGCAGTGCTGTAGCATTACTTTGGAGTGATTAAGATTCCCTGTGTAGTTTTAATATGTCTGGAATTATCGGAGTGAAATCTTTCTTTTAAGCAACCCTCAGAATGAGTTTGGGGTGCTAGAATCGTTCTTGGGAGAAGCAGTAGAAGGATGAACAAGTTACTGCAAATTAATAGAGGCATGAAATTTCCTCCTGTTGAATGTTCCATCCTGATTACCTATGGATGTGCTTCTGTCTTGAAGCAAATGGGAGGAGTGAAGTCCCTTGTGAATACCGGGGAACAAGTAAGTGCTAATAGGAAACTGCCATTGAATAGCTGAACTGTAATAAATTCCTACCTTGATTCATTCTGTCAGTGTGATTGAATGAGAAACACCCTGCATGGCATGAATATGTGAATGCCTAGAATGGAAAATTAACAGCTTTTCTGGTGCAGCCTCTTAAAAATGCATCTGTTTGAATAGGGAATCAGTTGGGCTTGATTTTCTGAAATCTGTTCCTGAGCGATTTGAATCTTCACCTGACCTTGGAAAAATTACCCTGCTCCACATCGAGTTCCTGTTGCAGAATAAGAGGGAGCTGCTTGCTAAGCAAAAGATTGAAGAAATTATTATAGGTCTGTATCCGCCTTTTGCTGCTGTTTACTGAAAGCTGGATGTGGTTGGCCACGGTCTTGAATTTTAATTTTCACCTTTTTTTTTGCTTGTTTGTTCTCATCTTTCTTTCTCTTTGTGTCTGTTTTCCCTTATGTTTCTCTCAACTTCATAATGAATGACAGTCATGATAAAGCTCAGGGTTAAATTCATTTGCTCCAGCAATTCCTCCTTCTTAGCTTGGACTGTGTGACTGACACACGTGGGGTTAGAAACATTTACCAGAAGTTCTGTGTATTGTTAATACTTTGTCCATGCAGCCCAATGCAGTTTTGTTGCTCAGGGTTAAAACAGGTTGCATATCCTTGTTTGAGCAGCTGAATAGCAGTTTATTTTTCATGTCCCTTGCACCTGTAGCACTGTAATTATTTTTGGACTGTCAGATCTGCTGTAAACCAGATCCTGTTTCACACAGCATCAAGCTGGGAGCAAGAGCCACATTTACATTGAAAATATTTTTCTCTTACCCAGGGTTTTTTTGATTTTTTTTTTCCAGTTTTGGTTGGGTGGATGGGTTTTTTTTTTGTTTGATGGTTGGTTTTTTTTTCAGGAACAAAAATGAAGCACTGGGTCCTGACTGAAAGTATTCTGTGGGACAGTCTTTCTCAGATAGTTCTTTGATGCTTCTCAATGTGCTTGGTAAAGTTCTTGTAAAGCGATGATTTGCAGTATCTTTCCAGGTCATTATACTGGGAAACAGCTGTTGCCTGAAACCTTGAATCAGCTGCACATCATCTTGTGGGACAGAGCTGCCAAACATTATGAGGTTTGGAACCAACCAGTAATGTTCTTATTCAAATCAGTGAAAATGAAAAACTTTTTCTGACCTCTTTGGTGTGTTTATTTTTGGTTAAAGTGCAAACTGTTACTAAGATCCTTGTTCCAGCTGGCACTGGTTTTATTTTCATCCATCTGGGTGCTGTTTTCCGTTACAAAATCGAGTTTCAGGTGGCCTCATCTCAAGGTTTGTGCCTGGGAAGTTTTGGTTAGAATTCCTTCTCCAGCTGAATCCCTGGGGCCCGATGGAATTCGTGCAGGGGCACCCAAAGAGCTGGCTGATGTCACTGCAAGGCCTCTCTCAATGATTTTGGAATGGTCTTGGGGATCTGGAGGGGTCCCAGCTGACTGCAGGCTGGCAAATGTTATCCCAATTTTCAAGAAGGGCAAGAAGGACGACCCTGGAAACTACAGGCCTGTCAGTCTCACTTCAGTGCCTGGTAAAATTATGTAGATTATTCTGAGAGTTATTGAAAAGCACCTGAAGGACAATGCAGTCACTGGTCACAGCCAGCACTAGTCCAGGAGGGGGAAGTCCTACTTGTCAAACTTAATTTCCTTTTAGGACAAGGTCACCCACCCAGTGGATAGGCAGTTTAACCACCCAGTAAATTTGTGTCTGGTTTTTTGTTTGTTTGTTTGTTTTTGTTTTGGTGTTTTTTGTTTTGTTTTGTTTTTGTTTTGGGTTTATATTTCCTAGGAGAAACGCTATTCTGAAGCCCTTCACTGGTACAATTACTCTGTCAGCTTCTACACACCCAGGCAGATAGATCAGAACTTGGCCAAGCTGCAGAGGAACATGGCTTCTTGCTATTTTCATCTGAAACAAGTCGACAAGGTATATTTAATACATATGTAGACATATTTATGTATTTATTTGCATTGTTTTCGTTTTGTAGCTGTGTCACTGGGACTAAATTTACATCTGCAGGGAAGTTCACCTGCTTTACCTGCCCAGGCTTTCCTGGTTTGGGGGTGTTAAACCTCATAGCTCAAAGTGCCAGGAGGGAGTTTAATATTTCAGCATTCTCAGGGCTTCTCTTGCTTTCTGAATCTGCAGCTCTGATTTTGAGGAATTGGCTCTTTCCTTTCTGGTCATTGTCATCCTTCAGTGCCCTCTTCTGGTCTCCCTTTCTTTTCAAGGGAGGATGTTGCCAAACCAAACCCGTTGAGTAATTATATAAATATCAACAATGTAACCATAACATTTTTTCATATCTTTTTTAGCTCTCTTCTGTTGCAAATTATGTACTACTAGTTTCAAGATGTTTTTGTACAGATTTCCTTTAATCTTTTCTGTGACTAGGCTAAAGAGGCAGTTAGAGAAGCAGAGAGGTGTGATCCAAACAGCATCTTTACCAAATTCAGTGTCTATAAGATTGCAGTGATGGAGAACGACACTAATAAAGGTAAAACCTGAAAGATAAGGGGCCCACTCTAAGGAGAAGTAGTGCCACATATGTTAGAAAATACTGAACAGATTTGGACTGCTCATCTTGAGAAAGACACTGCAGAGGGTAGGTAGAGGAAGGGTCTCTGAAGTCACTCAAACTGTCAGGCTGCAGATTGAAATTTTCAAAGTGGGTTGTTTTTTGCACAGAGGTTGTGAGGTGCAGAGTCCATTGCTGTATTTGGTATTGTCTGGGTGGAGCCTCTGGCTAGAAAGTCTCTCATCTTCCCCTGGGCAGAAGGTGTAGTAGCAATTCAGGGTGAGAATCATTGTATGCTCACTGCTTTTCATATGTTTTTGTATCCATATGCAATATAACAAAAGGATGCTGAGCTAAATGAACCTTGAGGGAACCATTATGACTGCTCTTAATTCCTCTGGACAAGTAAAGCCTGGAGTTATCAAAAAAACCCCATGAATTACTGAGATGACTTGCAGAATGACATATCTCTGTAGCCTCTTACTTTTTTATAATGAGTTCTGCCATTTCATATTTTAATGAGAATCTTAGCTCAAGTAATGAAAATTGACAAACACACTCTCTACTTACTTCGAATACAGAGTAGCAGGCAGATCTTTTTTTCCAGTGAGTTCTCTGCCAATTAATTCTCCTCTATACATCTTTTAATGAGAGCATAATTTGTTCACATAATATAGAGTGGGAACCACAGCACAGTGTGAACATAAAAGCAGTGGCACCCTTAGCACCAGCCAAGATGTGGGAGCTTGGAACGACGCCCAGACAGTGTATTAGAGAAAGTCTTCTGTCTTTGGTGACAAACAGTTATTTAGCAGAACAAAAATTAGGATGTGAGATGAGTATCACTTGTATGGCATCCTTATTTCCTTAGATTAGTAGCTTGGGAAGCTTTTTGGCACCTCCCTAGGAAGAAATGCAGACCTGTGGAGAAGTGCTGGTATGGTCAGGTTTTCTTGTCTTGGTTTTTCTTCCAAAAAAAAAAAAAAAGAAAAGAAAATTATAACCCTCCTAAATCATTAAAACAGCAGAACTTTCCACCTTCCAATTGCTTCCATAAAAAATGTTGTTTCTTCCCTATGTGTCTTTCAGCTGTGGAGGCAGTGGTTGAGATGGGCAAGCTGGCAGAAAAGACATCACAATGTGAAGACAAGCTGGGAGTGGATAAAAATACAGGCACTAACCTCTTGAGTTTGGCTGCCCAAATTGCATTAGAGGTAGAGCAGATAATGTTGCTTTTGCTTTGCTGATATAAGTAGGGCAGCTCTAACCTCTTTAACCTGGCCTACTTTTAATATTTCTCTGTATTCCATGGATTTCTCAGGATTTCATGCTTCTGTGGCAAAGGTGTGTTGTGGAATGCAAAGTGCAAATTAATTTCACGTGGAAAGAAATGGTGTCTTTTAAAATTTCTGCAGAAAAAAAAAAAGAAAGGATTCTGAGTTATAAATGTTGGCAGCTGGAAATGCCAGGGTGTATTTCTGGGAGATTTTCCTTAGCAAAATGTTACCTCGTCTTCTGCCCCTGGGGTTTGATCCTGGACGTGAGATGGGGGAGCCTGTGCACAAAACACACATCAGCCAACAATGAAAGGATGGAAAGCCCTTTGTCCCTCCTGTTTGCCTCTTGGTTGGTGACCTGAGTGGTGTCTGAGCTGGCTGATTGTATTTTAAGCTGTCAGGGCTTTGTTCACAGCCCTGTAAGGCATGAAAGCCTTCCCGGCCTGTGCTGGTCCCGTTCTTGCCAGGGGCTCTCCGTGCTCGGATCGTGTGATCTCTCCTTAGAGTTTTCTCTGCACTCTGAGGCAATTCTGTGCACAATCCTTTGTTCTTTTTCCTGCTCCTGGACTGCACAGACCTCTGCAATGTGTTGTTGCTCTGGGGTTGGTTTGTTTTGTTGTTTGGGGGTTTTTTATGTTGTTGTTTTGGCTTGGTTGGTTTTTTGTAGTGACTGAGGTAGTGCAGTTTATACAAAACACGTTTTAATTTCTTTTCAGAATGACCAGCAAAGTGTGGCCATCAAAGCTTTGGAGTATTTGTCTGAACATTTACAAGACTACCAGCAATTATTTGCAGCCTTAAAGTGAGAATTCAATATATTTACAAGGAAGGAGAAATTTTTCTTGTTTCATTTTGAAAACTATTATAACGAGGAAGATGGAAAACTGCTTAGATGAAATATTATTTACCAGTCTTTTTGGTGCTGCAGATGTACCTCAAGCCTCAACTCGTAATACCAGCTAGCTTGTGTCCTCTGATGAAGTGGCATCTTCTTGAAATATTCCATCTTGTTTATAAAACCAAATATCGTGAGACAGATGTATTTATTCCAATATATCCTTAAAGCCTTTGTTAAAGTACATTTATTTTAAAGTACATTATTTACTTACTATTACATGATTTAACAAAGTGCTATACAAAGCAAGGCAGTGGAGTGGGAAGTAGCACAATCTTATTCTCAATTTGACATTTTGAATTCTTCTGTGAGTTCCAGGAAGAGAAGTGGGATCCCTTGTGGAAAATTAGGACAGAGTACACTGTTGAAAAAAAAAAACAAAACTTTTTTCTTCATTGCTTTTTTCCCCTCAGATGTTTGGTTCGTCTGATGTTATCAAAAGTCATGGCAGAAAAGGAAGAGAAAAGGTGAGTCCATCTGCAAAAACATTTTCCTGTTGTGCAAATGGTGTGATGTTTTCTTGCTGGGCTTCTTTTCTTGCAGAACTAATCAAGAGATCATTTTTTATGCTGGTGAAAAATCCACCCAGCTTGCCCTAATGACATCACACAGGAACATGTTTTCTACTTGTACAACGTTTTCTTTAAATATTTGCTCTTTGCCTTCCTCTGTAATGAATGCATCAGACTGTCAGGTGTTTTTAATGGAGGAGGTGAGCTAAGCAATCTCTGGAACTTTGACACTGGTGTGGTGTCTTTCAGAAGTTCTGGGTGAGAGGAATGAATCCATCCATAATTACGGATTGCCTAATTGTGTCATCCAACATAAATAATGTGTTCTGGTGGGAGAAAGCTGATCAGTTTTCTGAAACTTAATTTTTCCTCCTTTCTAGAGATGAAGATATCGATTCAATACTGAATTACTTGAACTTGGGTATGCTTTTGTTTAATTTACATTTTCTGGAGTTCTTCCATGGGTGAACATTTTATGATATGATATGATTAGGTCCATACCAACAAAATGTTTGGACTCCTTTGTTTCAGTCCAAGTTCCCAACTTGTCACTGAAATCAGTGAAAACTAAAACTGAGCTCAGTGTTTTGCTATCAAAAACTTGCAGTTCTACTGCAAGTAGAAGAGAATAAAGAGCAGAATTAAATTAATTAAGGGCTCCTAGAGGAAAGGCCTCAAACCTGTTATTAAATTTTAAACCCCTCAACTTCTTGTGGAATTAAGTAAAAGTTCTCTGCATAAGGCTTCAGTGTCAGTAAAGTTTGAAGAGGCAGTACTTGTTGGCATCTTCTATAAAATGCTGTTTGAGGCACCTTTTGATGTTTTTTTTATCAGGCTTAGTGGTGAAAAATACGAGATTTAAACTGAGAGAGTAAGTCTTCATCAGGAATTACATGGGAGTTTTGGAAACCTCTGTTTTGTAGTGTAATGATTAGACTTGTTTTTTGAGCATACAAATGTATTGAAGAACACATTTTCTGCAGCTCACAGGAGACTTGCTGAGTCTTTCACAGAAGAGAAGTTTTCAGGGGACATGAGGATCCTTGAAGCTCACTGGTTTAGAAAAGTTGGTAGGTTGTACTCTCAAAATCTAAACTGAATCTCCTCTACCTCCTCTTAGCCAGACCTTAAGGAAGAAATAAATGTTTAGAGAGGTAGTAGATTTATAAAACTTGTCACCTTTGGCAGTCACTGCCTTCACTGGTCTTAAAGTTCTCCTGCTGCATTTTCTGTCTTCTGAAACTATCTGACATGATTAATGTTTTAAGCCAGTTATCAACACAAACACAAGGTCTGTTTGCCTGAAGGGGTGGATGATGAATTATTCCTTTCACCTCAGGAACTGTTGCACATGTTCCATGGTGCAGCTCCTCACAGTTCACCCCTTTTCTCTTAGTTACACCTTTGCCTTCAACTACACTACAGTGTCTGAAATCTAAACAGCAAATATTACCCCAGATAAAGTGTTTTCTAGTGGAAAATGCAGCTCCCATGGAGCTGTACTGAGCTTTATCCCAAGAGTTGTCTCTGGATCCTCAGTTTGTAGTCTTTGTGACGGTGTTTTGGTAAAGAATCCGTGTGCTTGCTGTTTAGAAATAAAACCAGTTTTTCAGGCTCTTTCTTCTGTCAGAGCAGACAGGAGAGAAAACAGCTGAAATCAATACCAGAAGACATCTGCTTTTGCTCACATCCTCCCTCCAATAAGGAGGAGCAAAGAGGGGAGAGGAGCAGCAGAGGTCAAACACAGTGACAGGAGCACGAGTGGAATCTGTGGTGACCGTGACCTTCCCAAGGCAGCATTCTCACTCACAGAATAAACAAACTGGAGACCACAAACCCATGTCCTAGTGGATAAATTAATGTGAGAGTTACTGTGGAAATCAAAGCATTTAATTGGGTCAGGTTCTCATACATAAATCATTTGATTGTCTTTAGATGCTCATCCATTTACTACTCAGAGCTGGGTGCTTCATTGTCCTGTGCTTGACCTCGCTGGGGTAAAATGAAAAATGTTTCAATGTGTCGTGGGGATTTTTTTCCATTTTTATTTGTCTTGGGAATGTTGTTTAACACTTTCATTCATATGCTATCTTAGTTTGCTAATAAAAGACAATGCTTCTTTCAGATCATGCTCTCGTGAGTAGGGTGTGTGCAGATTGGATGTTTGGTTGTGATGGAATTACCAAGACAAAATTTGAAAGCATAAACAAGCTATTTTAACAAGTCACTAATAACAGTATTTCTTACTGTTGTGAAATGAGCTGTTGGTGACATTTTGATTAAGAAATGGAATTGTAGAATGTGAACAGCTTGTTGCTAGAGATTAGATGGGCACACATGTAACAGTCAAGATTTTTATTCTAGTCTCTATTTTTTTATGTCTTTGTTAGCTTGGAACTTAGCTGTGCAGTTCAAGGACAGCCCTGGAAAGATGAGGGGCTTTTTTGTGCTGTCTTTCAAGGTACTTACTCTTGCTAACAGTGTCTCAAATTGGGGAATATTTTCATCTGTCTGTTTTTTTTAGAAGTCACATTCATGTTTTGGGTGTCTCCATGGAGACATGCTTGTGTGCTCTGAAGGATACTGACCTGTAATACAAAGTATGTGCACTGTTGTCATAATTTACATTCTGTTGCTTAGAAATGTAATGGGAAACTTAGGCTTCAATGAGAATTTTCTGAAATAAATGGTTTCTGATCTTTGGAAACTGTATCATTAATACAAAATGTTGAGCACTCCAGTCCTAATCTCCCTGCAGAGCTTCTTACCAATACTGTCAGTTTTGCATGTGTTTGCAGAGAGGGAACTCCAGCTCTGCTTTACACTTTATATTTAAATAATCCTTCTGTGTAAATGCACAAGTAAAATAGCAATGTAACTGTATACAACTCGTGACTGACTACAGAAAGTGTCACAGAAGGAGAGTCAGCAGCCATCTGTTCATGAGCAAACTGCTTTATAAGGGTAAAATTCTCATTACCTTTTCCTATTTTTGGTGTTCAGTTCTCCCAGTTTTGTCCCTCTGACAAAGCTGTTCTGATTGCTCAGAAGACGTGCCTGTTGATGGCAGCTGCAGTGGATCTGGAAATGGGGAGGCAGCAAGTGGCACCTTCAGAACAGGTAGGGCCAGTTCTGGTAAATATTTCTCTGTGTGCTGGTGTAGCTTTTTCTTTTTTTTTTTTTTTTTTCCTTTTGGTTTTGAAGTCTTTGTTTTTTTTCACTCAGAACGGGATATTGAGAATGTCAGCAAGGGAATATTTCGTAGTTAATTAGAATGGATGCACCTTTCCAGACAACTGTAAATGCTGGATTTCTGTAAATCAGTTCTGTTGGCTTTTGGTGGATTTGAACAGATTTGTATCAGCAAAGGGTCATGGCAGTACCTTCTCTTAGATGAATTTCAATTTGCTGTGTGTGTTATGTGAGGAGTCTGCTGCTAAACACGGGCTGGTCAGACAATTACTGCTGGTGCTGGAAGCCACTCCGGTTGTGATAAAGCTCCCAGTTTATTTTTGGTTCCATGCATACATCTTTTGGTGGGGGGAGGGCTTTGTGCTCCCTGTGCTGGGAAGATTAAGGAAAATGTCCAGTGGTTGTGAAGGAAGTAGTAAAGTCTGCTGTGGAGTGATTATAAAAGTTACTTCTGTGGAGAGCACTGCACAGTCTGACCAGCACTGTTTCATGCTTGGGAGCTAAAAACAATCACACCCCCTAGGAACATGTATGGGCCCTTCTGGACCAATGGAACGTTGTGAAGAGGCTTTGTCTGAGATGTGGAGCTCTTTGAAAAAGAGAAATAAAACAACCCCAAACCAGTAACTGGTATAGGTGATTTACTAACTAGGCTGATTCTTAATTTATTTTATAATGATACAGAGAGGTGGTGTTAGCTGCCACATAATCGTTCCTTTTGCTTTTAAAACTGTGACAAGAAATAACTTCTGAAATTTTGTAAAACAGGTGGAGCTTTTCAGCCAGGCCCTTCAGCATCTTCAGACGTGCAAGGAGATCTGGAAGGTGCTCAAATTAACAGGTAAGCTATCGAGTGTGGCTGCTCAGCACATGTAACTCTTAGAATTAGTCACTGTATTCCTCAAAAAAACAGGGTGTAGGGAGCTGCTGTCTCAGCTGAAGGGTGTGGAAGCAGATAGATGACAGTCTGCTAAAAGAACTGGCACAGCCAGCGCTGTTTTTTGTTTGTCACTGCAGGCATTTCATTGTTGAGGTGCTGTGAAGCGTGGAACAATCTTTCAGAGGGAAGTTGGATTGATGGTTCTGGCTTAGATGTTAAGAAATTCCCAGCTTGTTTCTCTGGAGTGGAGTCACTCCTGCCCTGTTCTAGTGGTTTTATTGCCCTTTTCCCACATGAGGCATTCCAGAACGCAGAAGGTCCCGGACCACACTTTGAAGTGCCAGAATCCATCCTCTGTTCTCTGACTATTCCCTGTCAGTTTAAATTGGATATTACTGGAGGCTGATGGGCGTTCAGCTGACATGCCAAGTGAGCCTAGCAGAGGCATGCTTCACTTTCTTTTTTTTTTTTTGTTGGTAGTAAACTTCTTCCCTTCTAATTTGCCATCCTCAGAATCCCAAAGGGTTGATTATTTCAGGACAGGAACACAGTGGAATTTCTCCTGCAGACGTCTGTGGAACAGCAGCCTGGTGCTTCCTTCACCTCTTCTCTATACCTTGGTGTTTGTGTCAGGTTTACCTGACACAGTTCTGCTGTTCTCCCACCCTTCTGCTGTGGTTAAGGATTTCCTGAGGGCTTTTCTACCAGAAAGGGGTCGAGTCCTGTAGAAGAATTTGAAGCAGATGGTAACTTGTTCTATAAGCTGACCTGAGCTGGTGGCCTTCTGTTCTCTCTCTTATCTATGAAAATGGCTCCCCTAGTACCTATTCCCTTGCCTAGGAGGGTTGTATTAATGTGGCCAATTAGAGACAATTCAGATTATTTGGTGGGGGAGGGAAGGCACTGTGGCTTTGGGGGAGTTATGCTTTGGACGTGTGAAATGTTAAATCTTAATGGTTTTCCTGCCTGTTGGAAGCAAAATTTACACCTTATAGTGCACCACGAGGCTTTGAGAAAAATCATCATTTCATCCAGCCTGTTCTGTCTCTTTTGCAGGAGATTTTGCTAAAGACCCAACAGACACATTGTTGCTGCTTTATGAATTTGAAGCCAGATCCAAACTGAACGATCCATCACTTCACAACTTCATGGAGTCGGTTTGGGAGCAACCACAGATAGAGACCAAGACACTGGAAATCATTGCATGTAAGGGCTGCATTTGTGCTTTCCTGGTTCTTCAGGTCACAGGAAAAAGCTTTTGTTTCTCTTCCCTAACAATTTGAGGGGATTATCCTGCATTGCCCAACATGCAGAAAATGGGTCTAATGATACATATTCTGTCCTGAAGCAAAGATGCTCAACAACATCAGGCTTGGAGACACCAAACAGGCATCCTGCCCCTGCCTCATTTTTCCATCCAGATTTTCATGTTCGAGGAGGCAAACAAAGTTCTTTGCTTTGGACAGCTCCCCCACCCCAGTATTTTTGGATTACTGCACTGCAGGTAAACAGCAGGGAGAGCACCTGTAAATTAGGAAACCTGCTGTGCTTCTGCCTTGTCCTGATTGATGATGTGCATGGTAAGAAAGGTAGAGAAGCACTGCTTTGTGACCAGCCCAGGTATTCAGCAAATCTCTTCTCAGTTGTTTATCCCAAGGGATCTGGCAACGTGCTGTAATTTATTTTAGTGACTTATGAGATTAAAGCCTGACTTCAGTAAGTCCTTTTTTTAATTCTTCTCTATTTTCTTGTACTTTTTTCAGCATTAGCAATGGAACCCCCAGCTCGGTATCCTGTGCTGTGTAAGAAAGCTCTCAGGAGTGCCCTGAACCTTCACAGAAAGCAGACTGTCATTGATGCTGTGAAATTTAGGTTAGTGTTACCACACAGCTCTGCCATGAGCCTGGGACTGGCAATGCTGGCAGGGAATTAAGCCTGCCATGTGAAAAAGGTGGGCTGTGGTTTCTGTGCAAGGCTCTACCTCTTGCTGGCCAAGCAGTGTAGCTCTGAAGGTCTCACAGATGTGGTAGCTGCAGGTTGCTTACTGGGCATATTCCCTGGCACAGTCTTATTTGCAATAAATAAATCTATTGAGGAAGGAAAATGAAAATTGGATCTAGAAGAGGTTGTTCCTTGTGAGGAAGGTGTTCATTTCTGATGTCACTGTGCAGTAGTGAACTGGCTATTTCAAAGACAGTGAAGTGAAGAGCAGTTCAGGGTTAAGAAAGCCCTGAGCTGAAGGTTAAGGATGTGATGCCATAGTACATGTGTGATTTATTGTGCTGGGTACCTGGCTCTCTGACAGCTGTTCCTTAGGCAATCTGAAAGACAACCTGCCCTGTCTTCTTTCTCACTTGTGTTCCACGAAGGATTTTTTTCCTCCTTTCCAAGTTCCTTGCAGTGACCCCTGAGCAAAGGCAACTGTTAAATATTGCCTTTCTCACTTCACACTGAGGAAGACAGACCTGTTTTCAGGAGCCACGTGCTTGGTTTTGATTTTCTGAGGGTTTTCCTTCTGTGTTAGAGACCAGCAATGAAAATAATTAGGTCCTGCTTGCCTCTCTTGGCTCTGTTTTTGCACAGTTTGTTTGAGTGAGATCTGATACAGGAAAATGGATGTTTCTTCAACAAGAGTGGGAGTGCAGGAAGCACCAAGGTAGACATGTCTGTCTGATAATCACAGAGCCATAGGACAGGGTGCTGCTGACACTGAAAAGCAGCTGTTTTGTGCACATGGTATTGAATGTTTCCTCCTTTGCTCTCTTTCCATTCTCAGCAAATGCTTACACAGCTTGATTAATATTTCTTTGCCGAGTGGATTAACAGACCTGGAGACCTCTGTCCTGCAGGAGGTGTGGGACTACTTTGAAGATGCTCTGAGTGTAGTCAGCAGCACAGTAAGTTGAACAGGAAGCCAAGAGATGGGAGATGATCCTGAGCACGTTGGAAAAAAAATTCTCATTAGACTGAGAGTAATTAGTAAACTGAACATTATATAGTGCTACATGTGGAGACTTCTTCAGTAAAAGATACACCAAAATTACCTCAAAAGAAATGTCTCCCAGCTGCATTTCAAATTTCTCTGGATTTTGTAAGGGTTTTTTAGAGATATTTATGGCCAAATTTTCAGTGACTATTTTAGAAACATCTTGATCTAGATCTATCTATTTACTCCTCCTGCTTTCTACATTCTTATGCTGAATATGTGTTTTAAATGCAGAATACTTTTTCAGATCAGTTTAAACCATCTAAAATTTGGCTACCAGTCTTGGTTTTTTTCTAATCTCTTTTTTGCTAAATGTATTTGGGAACTTAACTGTGTCACTGGTTTTTTTTCTAAATTACCTAGAACTGGATCCCTGTGCTGCCAGTCCTTGTGGTGCCTCTTGCTTTGTTCTCTGTGAGGGCAGGTGTATGGAGAGTAAAATCTTCCTTTCAAAAAGCATTTCTTACCCAAGGAATTGCCCTTGCCTTAGGAGATAAAAACCCAACTGTTTTCCCCCTCTAAAACTAAACTCCAACACACTCTTGACTTGCCGGTTTTAAAGTGAAGCTTCTGTTTTCTGATGAGCTGCTGTTTCTGGTTTGCTACCCCAGAATGCTTACCCAGAGATGGAGATCCTTTGGCTGATGACCAGAGCCTGGAACACAGGGATATTTCAGTACACTGTGGGTAAATACAAGGAAGCTGAGCAGTGGTGTGGGCTGGGAATGCGTTTCCTCAATCACCTGGGATCCCTGAAGAAGAGCTACGAGGGCCATGTAAGTGCACACAGGGGGGTCTGAGGGGTGGGGTTGGGTGCCTGGCCTGACTTTGAGATGTGGATCTGGGTGAATAAACCACTGGTGCTGATCTCTGCAGAGCCTGAGGAGCAGAATGGTACCTCAATATTTTGGGGCAGCCTGATGCCAGAAGATTTTTTCAAAGTGAGGCCAGAAAAGTTTTGATAGACAATAGAAAGAGTAATGTAATGTCCTGCTATTGGAAGGATGATTCAAATGGATGGCTGGAAATAAACTTCTATTTGTGCCATGGGAGAACCCCCATACCTTTGCCTGCTTTAACTAAAGTCAAGGTGCTGTACCAGCTTACTAAAGTCAGCTGTTGTATGAACACTTTCAAGCTTGGTTTCTGGTGTAATCTAATCTCTTATAAATAGGGTTTAGGCTGCTGTGAGTGGAATCCTTAAAGCTCATCTTTTCAGGTGTAGCTTAGCCACTTCTGTGAGGGAGAAATTTCAGAGCCAGGCCCTTTGTAGATGACACTTTGCAATGACACTTTTTTTTTTTCCAGTCTGTCATAAATAAGCTTCTTTCTGCAGCTTTTGGCTGGTGCTCCTGTCTCGATTCTGTACAGCCTGACTGGTGTCACCTTTCATTCTCTGATGCACAATCTGGGCAATCAAGGGCTGGCTGTAACTCTAATTCCATTTTAAATATGTCAGTCAAGGCAGTAAGAGTTGAGATCCCTCCCTTCCAACCTCAACATCAACTCCCAAATTCTGTGATTTGGTGAATGGGTTTGTTCACTGATGTAAGACTCAGATACAAACTGTGCTTTACGACACCTTTATTAGGTTGCACTGATATAACTATTTTTTTCTAAGCCATTGTATTTAAACCTGAGCCAAAATCAATCTGAAATTTCAGGTGTAGAAGCTCCCACCTATTCCCTTCGCTTCTGTTCCCTGTCACTTTGTTGTATGTAGTTGAATGATGCAGCTTTGTCCATCCCTGCTGACAGCTGTGGTGCTTATATCCTCCAGATGATTGGCCTTTATAGTGAAGTCCTGGACAAACTGGACAGAGCAAAAGGATTTATTCCAAGTGAAGAATAATGAGAGCCACAACTGCAAAAAAAAAAAAAAGGGACAGGAGTCTCTCCTGGAAATGTTCTCCTGAATGGAAGAGCCATTAGCTCTGCAAAGGCACGAGGTCCTGGGAGCAGTGGGAAAGAAACCAGGATCCCCCCTTTGTGTTGGCAAAGAAGTTACGTACTTTTTTGGAAGTGTTTATTCAATAGATGTAATTGTTTCCCTCTAGGGAATAATTTTCATTCTCCTGAGCTATTTAACAGTTAGAAATAAATATTTAAGAGTTAGAAATAAATATTTAACTTTTTCATGAGTTGAGTCTGCTGTTGTGTAACAGGCTGGTTTAAACGCCTGATTTTAGTAGTAAGTGGCAGTGAGAATGATAAAAGTATTCCAAAAGTATTCCATCTCCTCTGGATGTCACAGCTGCCTTGCTGCATAAATATTTATCAGATCAGTTTATTTTCCAGCCCATTTCGGTGTGGACAGGAATTTGGAGCTGGTTGCTGGTTTCACAGTCAGTCAGGGCACACCATGAGCTCGAGGAAAAAGCTGAGGCTTTCACTGGCACCGATTCTGAGCCGCTGTGAGGGCTCCACCCCTCCCTCTGAGCTCACTGTGTAATTGTTGCTCTGTTGTGGCTTGCACACACACGTGAACAGGTGAGGGTGTCACGTGGGACCAGGTGACAGAGGTCACATTTACCCAGGAGGTGTCAGCAGGTAATTCCACACAGCAGGAAGCATTGGATGTGGTTTTGCCTGCAGCCAGAATGGTTTGAATATTTTCCTTGGAGATACTCGGTTTGATTCCTTTTATGCTACAGATTTCCCTGAGGAGGCCGGATCAGATCAGCCACAGGCTCTGCTGATAGTACTCACCTCTTCTCTGTGGATTTTCACATGGCACATTTTATTCCAGGCTGAGTATTTACACAGGGTTTTAAGTAGGGCAAGAATTCCTCTCCTAGCTGAATCAGACTTAATTAGCTGCATTCCCAGTGGCTGTTCCCAGTGGGCAGTTTGTGTGCCATCGCTCTGCTTTGCAGGTGTTTGCTGGTGTGGATGAAAGCTGGTCCAGTGTATTTTCCACTAGCTTTATAGTTCAGGAGCCCATCCAGAGTGACTGGGGGTTATAAATCTTTTTAAGCCAACAAGAGCTGACTTGGAAGAAAAAAGAACACAGTGCTGCTCTTTCCTCCTCCCTCAGTCTTCTCTTTTCAAAATTGATCCCTGTTTTCTTTGGGCTCGGAGATCCCGGGGTGCTCATCCCTGGGTGTGCACAGATGGCTCCAGGGGGTGGCATTGCACTGGTAGTTTCCGATGTACACATCCCTGAGGAAGCTGCAGGGTGTGCTGGATCCCGGTTCTGGAACTTGCTGCTGAGAACACAAATGGATCCTCTAGGGCAGGAGGTCACAATTTTCCCCCCTTTCTGTACTTTATGCCCTGTCTTTTTTTATTTTTTTCTTTTCCTAATCTGATAATCTCGTAACTGTTTGGGGAGGAGCCCCTTTCACCCCTTCTCACCCAGAGGAGGTGGCCCCACAGCAGCTTTCCCTTGGGGATGCACCTCGAGCCACCTCCCCCCACACCACACCGTGTGGGAAGAGCTTTGCTGTTGTGGCTGCAGTTGAATGTTCTGGAGGGGCAGGAAGGAAGAGGGGCCAGAACCTGGAATTGAAGTGGTCCCAGTAATTAAGGTAATTGGCAGAGCGCTGAAGCTCATTAGGGGATTGGGCAGGAGCTTTTGTCAAGCAGTGCTCTGAACTAAGGGGGGAAACACCAACAAGGCCCCAACAGGGGATTGCAGGTCTCTCAAGAGCTCCCAGGTGCTCGTTCCACTGAGAGGTGCTGCTGCACCCACTGACCCCAACAACAAAACGTTTTTCCTCAGGGTTAAAAAACCCTAAAGTTAAAGATGACCCTCATTTTGGAGGCAAGAGATATAAATAAACACTGTAAGTCAAGGGGAACCTGAGGATTCTTCCAGGAAAGAGACACCTTTGACGTGATGATCACTGTACCTGCTGCACAGCCACGAGTCCTGCTGTGACATCCTGAGGAGAGCAGGGAACAGCAGTCCTTGAAGGTTGTGCTGCCAAGCATCATTAGCAACGAAGGGCTATCCACGTTCCTCCATCTCGGGCATCCAAGGGTAGAAGATTTTTGAGAAAATGAGAATCAAATTCCTTTCAATCCCCTCTTCCAGGAGCCTCAGAGATCCTGTGCTCCTCTGCTTAACCAAGGCCAAGGCAGTTAATTATCCCGAGCTGCAGACAGAAGCACAGACATGTTTCTCTCTAGCACAAGCAGCTTATGATCTAATTTTCTAGAGGTGTCTTAGGGCAGATTAGTTTCCTGCGTGTTCCAGGCAGCTGTAGCAGGACATTGTGGCAGAGAGAACCATCCTCCCTGCATTTCACAAGGAGACAGGACCATTAACAGGACGATGCTCTGCAGTTGTTTGGTCCAGGACTTTGCTAAGGTCCTGGTAGGCAGAGCTGTTTGTCCTTAGCCAGAAAAATAGCTTGTTAAAACCCTGAGATGAGCTCAGTTGGTCAGAGCACGGTGCTAATAATAAAAAGCTGCAACAGAGCGAGTTCTCCCTTCACACCACCCTCCTCCTCTTCCCATGCCGGTTTCTCTTCCAGTGGTTGTCTCCGCCCCACAGGAGTGACAGGGTTTATTTGAGAACATAACCCTCTGTTCCTCTCCCTCACTGGAACCTGAAGGTTTCCTGTCACAGCAGGTCGAGATGACACATCAGCTCAGGACACATCCTGGTTTGCCCAGGGAGGAGTGGCTGCAGCTCAGGGTTACTGGGACTAACCAGGACTGGACAGAGCAGCCTGGCAGCCCCTGTGGCAGCCAGGAACAGACAGTGCTTCTGAGATGCTTCATCATTCCAAACCTGTCATTATGCAAGCAAACAGTTGGATTTTTGAGAGCGATTACTGCTAATATTAGATCTGCTTAGCAACTGTTTGATCTGCCGGGGGTTTGTGGACAACCACCACCACCACCAGACAGCTGATCTGATCAGCTGAAGGAGTTTCTAAAGGGTGTTTAATTTGTGCAGTGAGCTTCATAAGCTGTGAACTGTCTGCAAACTGTATGCTCATGCTCAGTCAATTCTTCTGTTCTCCCAAAATCTCAATTCGTTTCTCCTGTGTGCAGTTTGACAGGAAAAAAGGAAATATAATATTTAAGAAACAAACCTCTCTCACCTTTCCATTAGCTCAGCTAAATGACAAAGCAGATTCAGGAAAGAATGTAGAGTGACACCCCACTAACCCCATTTGTCTTTCAGTGAACACTCCCTTTGTCTGCACTTGAAGGTATTAAAAATGATACTAATTGTCCTTACAGCTTCTTTCTCCTCTCTGATATCTGAACAGCACATTAAACTGTAAAAAGAAGCTCTGTATTGTCTGGACTATGTTTTTACTTTGCTGTCTTCATATTCAATACAGGAGCAATTATGCAGCAACATACAAACCCTATTATTTGTAAAGCAACCTCCCCACAATTCAAGCTATGACCCAAAATACACTCATGGTGTCACATCACCAGGTCAGACTCAACCTGTGTGACACCCAACCACAAAGGAGCTTTTCAGTGGCCTCGTTACAGGCCCACTCACTTCCTTTATTTTTTCTCTTTTTTTTTTTTCTTTTTAAATTTTATCTTTTTTTTTTTTTTTTTTAAAATTTCCTTTTTGCATTAGGCAAGTGCCCAGTCACCACCTTTTGTACGAAAAAAAAAAAGCAATTTTTTTTTTGTTTTAACCCCCTGTCAACACTTCAGTTTGCCATGAAGAGACCGTATCAATAGTTGCTAAAATCACCAAAAAACCAGACCTGGCACACAAGGAAGGACTCTACAAGAAGATCTCAAAGACAAGAGTTCTTTGCAACTCTCTGTTTATTAAAAATATATGTCTCCTTGGAAGAAACACTGTTAACCAACTACTGTTGTCATGATCGATTCGACACTGTCAGCTATGCCATGGAGTGTATCATCTTTTTCTCCACGTGACTCGATAGAGGGAGACAGGCTATTAGGAAAAAAATAAAAAAAAGGAAAAAAAAACCCAGACAGGAATGGTGTGACTAGCACCTTAAGGACTTTTGTTTCACTTACTCCACTTCTCCAGGGACCGGCATTTACAGCAGCCGGAGCAGGAGCAGCAGGGCAGGGGGTGGATGCCGAGGGGAATCCATTGCCAGAGTTCCATGTGCTCCTTTAGGGTCGGTCCCACCGACAGCACAATCCTTCCTGCCCTGCCCTGCGCCCACGGCTGCGTCTGTGTCCTGCTCCCGGCCCCAGGAGCTGCTCAGTCCCTGCAGGGCTCCTTGGGAGGCAGGAGGGGCAAAGGGAGGCTTCTCCCCGGACAGCACAGGGACAGTCCTACAGTTCCTGTTCACATCGACACCCGCGGCCTGTGTGCTGGCACCGACTGACACACCGGTACCCATCGCCTCCAGGACAGGGACCAGCACCCCCTGCCCTCACCTATCCCTGCCAGACAGCAGAACACTTACCTGCTCGTGCCTGTGCAGTGACCCTGCCCTGGTGCTCGGCCAGCTCTCGGGTGGGAGCGCTCGTAACCTGCACACGGGCACCCAGCAGCGCAGCTCCTTCTCAAAGGCCACGCCAGTGTCCCCCCAGCCTCACACCGGGGTCTGTTCCCACACTGGAGCCCCACTCGAGTGTGGAAACCATCGTCCTCAGGGACAGACGTGGCTCAGCTCGGGGCCGGCAGTCTGGGCGCTCATAGTTGTCTCACTTCCGAAATCTCAGTGCCCAGCAGGAGGGGCAGCTCTGCACCCCCTGCCCTCAGCCCTGCCAGCTCTCGGCACCTCGGGGTTCTGGGGGCACCCTGAGAGGGGGAGCAGAGCCCGATTTCAGAAACAGGATTCATGCAGAGGTGTCAGAGTCAGAACCAGGCAAGGTGGCCACGCAGCCACCCGCCAGCCCCAGCTCCCAGCGGGCGAGGTGCTGCTGTGCTGGAAGGATGGGCCTTCCACTGGGGAAGCCACCACTGGCACCTGCCGGCAGCAGAGCCAGGAATTCGGCACGGAGCAGGGAAGAGAGGAAGGCTTCTCAGTTCTCTTACTGATTTGGAAAGTGTGAGTGTCCATCCAAGGCACAGCTGGGGGCTTTTCCTGCCAGTGGCTAACGCAGAAGGGAGTGCCAGTGTGCTGCCACGAGCCAGAATGGGTCATTTCACCTGCACCCACAGGCACAGGGCCAGTCCAACATCCCAGGTTTTCCACAGCAACACAGGACAGTGAGTACATTTGTTCCATGTGGCCAGTAGAGTATTTCTTAACTAAACACCACAGATCTAGATTCTATTTACAATAGAGCCAGCTTAAAAAATAAGTTAAAAAACTGGATTTTATACCCATTCAGTTCATTATTAACAAGAGAAAAATGGAATAATAATAATAATAATTAAAAAAAAAAAAGCCAACACAACAACACAATATGGTTTTGGTTTAAAATCAGCTTAAAAAAATAGAACCAAAAGGAAACCTCTCATGCAAACACATAAGGTGGTGTGTAAAACAATGTGCAATTTAATATGTAGTATCATCCATTCTCTTGCTCCACAGCCTCCTGCTCAGTCTCTGTCTCCCAGCCTCTCTCAGACCAGCTGCTGCTCCTCGCTCTGGTCCCTCCTGCACAGGCAGTACCAGTCTCTGCTCTGCCTCAGACCCAGGGTGGCTGCAGGGAACTGGCCTGGATGGGAGATGCTTCCAAAGCACCCGGTACCGTTTCGAGCTCTTCCTGCCCAAGTGGACTCCCTACGCCCAGTGGTTGGGACAGAGGAACTGAAAGAACCTTGCAATAACACAAATACCTTTCCAGAGAGGTCCCTCCGGTTTCCTAGTCCACATACATATATATATATAATATATATATAATATCTCTCTATATATTATATATAAATTACATATACAGATAAATAAAATGCTTTCTGCTGCCCGTGTGTCGCACTGTTCAGAGCTGCTAGACAGTCACACTTGGAAAAATGCCCCTGGAGCTCTGATACCAGCTCATGTTCAGAGTCCATTGTTTCACTTGTTTCTTACATTAGTCCTTATCCGCCTCCTCCCATCTTGATTCTTTGTTTAGTTAATAATAATAATAATAATAATATAATAATAATAATAATAATAATAAAAAACGACCTTGAATGGGTTCTCATCTGTCTCTAATGGAGCAGTGGGAAGGTCCATGCAGGAATGGTGGGAACAGTCACGTGATGAATGATATGAGTTCATCCCAACAAAAGAAACAGGACTAGAAAACTCAATTTTGCGACGATCTAAAAAAGGGGGCAGGAATAGTTTTCATATCCCTCCCCCTCAGGGCAGAGGGCTTGGATGGGTGGGACTTCGGAGATCTTCTGCTCACAAGGAAGCAGGTGGGGGACATCTTCAGAGCTTCTCTGGGGACGGGACCCAGATGTAGTGCCCGGACTGGTCCTCGATGATCTGTTTGATTTTGCTGTAAATCTCTTCAAGAGAGTCTCCTTGTACGATGGCTGGAAAAGGAGAGAGAGCAAGAAAGACCTTGAGCACCAGGCAGCACTGCCCCTTCCCTGCCACAAGCTGTGGGAGGGCCTTCCCCCTGGCCTGGAGGGCACAGCGAGCACGGACTGAACTGCGTCAGAGGAGCTGCCGCAGCCCCACCGTGACACAGAGGGTTAAACCAGCACCTCCCCAGGGATTAGCCAGCACTGATCCTGGCTGGCAGAGCTCCTCGCTGTGTGCAGGGCTGGCTGGGCTCTCCACACCAGGCCGCTAATCAGCTTTGCAAACTGTGTCAGGCACCGAGGCTGCGGGCGGACCTGGCACGGCCACCGCTGCGCCGCGGTGAACCCGAGCGAGGGGAGGCAGGGCCGGGGCACATCAGTCTGCCCCGAGGTGCTGGCTTTGTCTGTACCCTCTGGTGGGCTGCTGAGGGCTCCTCCTGTTTGCTGCTTCCCCTGCTGCAGGGTGGGAATCATGTGCTGTCAGGCTGGAAAGGCCACGGCCCGGCCGCCGCTCCCAGCAACCCTCGCTCGGAGAGCAGCGACGGCCTCACTGCTCGGCACAGACACAGCACCAAGCACTTCACGGTGCTTCCTGCATCACAGGAACACGCACACTGGAGGCCAGAGCTTCCTAGTAATCCATCCTGCCTCTGTGCTCTCCAGCATCTCTGTTCCCTCACTTTAACTTGCTGGCACAGGACTTGTGACAGTGACCATCTCTCTGCCCGTTACCCAGTCCTTTCAGCGAGACATTCCAGCCAAGGGTGTTCCTTCCCCAGGTCAACCTCAAACTCACCCTCCCAGTGCACAGTGGCATGCTGAGGGCCTGCAAAACTGCAGCACAGCCCCCTGGAATTACAGCCAGCAGCTCTGAAGCTGCTGCCCAGGACAGGTCTGGGGAAAAAGCTCTTACCCTGTTTCTACCCAGACATTTGTTCATACGAGATCAATTTTTGAGAAAGGTTCTGCTTGGAATTTTTCCCAGTAGCTGTTAGGTGGGTAACACAGGGTTTGGCAGGATTATGACTCCTCAGCTTTAGAATAAACAGTTACTGCTCTGGAGAAAAGATGGAAGACCAGTTTCTCTGCGTCTTCGCCTGCCCCCGATTTTCCAGAATTAATCATGTTACAAACATTAGTTCCTTAATGCACAGGGATGCCTGTGTCATGAGCAGCTCATCTCTACAGGCACAAAGTGCCAGCAGCCCCAGACTGGCTCTTCAGCAAAGGCTACTTAGGAAGTCAGCCAAACTTCCAGTCTTTTTCGGGAGATGTTTTGTAATTACTCAGGACAGTCTCCCCTATTTAGGTCACTAATTTTTTATCTTTCCTCTTTAAAAATGGCACTTCTCTCTTTTTGAAAATGCTCCCCTTTTCCCCAGGCAGGGAGTTTATTTCCTGTAGACTTGTAGCATACTGAATCTCTGCTGTGCCTCCCCTTTGCTGGTATTAAAGTTGGCAATAAGCTTTCACAAACTCAGAAAATCCTGCCTGACAACTTGTCTCCTTCTCTCCAGCTGGTTTACTCTTATCCACTGATCTTGGAGCAGTCCCCTTGCAGAGCCCTCCTGGCAAAGTGCCATTCCTTTTTTGCTTTGATGAAGCTGGACGTTTTCCCATGACCCTGCAGTGAGACAGTGCTGGTAGAGAGGTCACAGCTGTCAGACGGAAAAATGAAATAAATCAGATACAAAGCCTGCTCAGGACACTCACCTGTAAAATATTCTCCAAACTCTTGCTCAAGTTTCATGGCTTTATCAAAGACCTTGTTGGCCTGTTCATATGTCTGTCTCCGGTTCATCTCCCTGCCATGCACAAAAAACCAGAAACTTTTAGTTCTTCTTAGCAATGAACAGAAGCAAAAATAGCCCACAGGGCCAGGGTGCCTGGGAATCCTGTGCTCACAGGAATGGAAGCTGTGCAGGACCCAGCTCTCAAAGGCAGGGCCCTTCCCCACGTGCTCCAAGCTTGCCTTGGAACTTCATCTCAACTTCCAACAGCTCTTCCCATTGCCACCACCTCCCCCACCTTCACCAGGAGCACAGCAGTGAACTCAAATCCAGACAATTCCCTGAATTTGCAAGACCACTGCAGAAGTCTCCCTGCTTTTGCAGAGCCTGTCACCACCCCCCTTTTTCATAAAACACCTAAGCAAGCAAACTGACCCAGTGTCTTCTGATCTCAATCCCAAACCTCCTCACAAATATTGATCTCTGCTGCTCAGAAGAGTTGCAAGTTCAGCTCTTACATCCTTTCCAGCCTGCACTACCCAGGGCCAGAACAACAGGACAGGCAGAAGGTCCCCCTCAGGCACACAGGAAGCATTTCCTCTGTTCCCCAGGGCTGTCCAGGCTCAGCCACCATCCAGCTGTGACCCAGCACTACGGGCTCTCAACAGCTCTTCTGGGTCCAGGTGAGCAGTTTACACCAGGCACCTTTGGGAGCGTTTTTACATTTCCCACGGATGATCCCCTCTGGGATGAATGAAGGGCTTTAAGCCAGAGAAATCCACAAAGCCTGGATGCACTGTGGCATTAGATGTGGAGGGATACCACACAGACAGCAGTGGGCCCAGCTCCTACTAACAAGGGACAAGCTCAGCACCAAAAGCAACCTCTGCTGCTTTCTAAAAAGCAAAGGCAGCAGACACATCCCCCCAGTGTTAGAGACTCCTCGCCCTGGAGTGGCACAGAACACGGTGCTGCACTTACATGAGAGCTTCGATGGATTTTGGTTTGATGAAAATGGCAATGGGATACAGTTGTGCTTGTCGCAACCTCTTGATAGCATTGCCAGACACATCCAGGATGCAGTGTTTCCCCTGGAAAGGAGACAGTTGGGATCAGACCTGCCCACACAGTCTACTCTGTGCAGAAAACAGCTTGCTCACACAGATGTGCTTACAAAGCAGAGGAGCCACAGAGCAGAAACCCCAGTCCTGAGGCACAAGCCAGCTCCCAGTAGCCCCACGTTCCCGTGAGTACCAGAGCAAAGGGACTGAATTTTTGCCTGGACACGTGAAATGATTTACAAGCCCTTGGTAACTCCAGCACAGGAATGCAGCTGCTTTGAGGGCAGTCAGGCCCCTTTGTCCTGTGAGCTCCCAAGCACAAGGCTGGTGCCACCAGTGCTGGGCTTTCGGGTGGAGTTTGGATGACAAAGGTACGACCCCAAAGTGCAGTAACACGGCTGAGAAAAGCAGCCACACTGCCTGGTAGGACTCAAGGGAGGAGAGGCTCGTGCCACACTCGCTCAATGTGGTTACAGCCCTTCACTGACAACACAGGGAAAGGAGGGGAACTGCCGAACACGTACAGGTTGAGGCTGGATGTGTCCTGGTCCCAGGAATGCCACCTGACACTCACCCTCTCTGCTACTGCTCGCACTGACTGAATGCTGGTCCCATAGAGATTGTCATTGAACTGCCCAGCCTCTATGAACTTGTTGTCCTGGATGTCTTTCTCCATCTGTTCCCGGGATACGACGAAGTGGTAGTCCTGTCCGTCCACCTCGTTGTCGCGCCGAGGCCTGGTGGTGTCTGGAGGAGAGTGGGCCAAGAGTGAACCCGGAGTGACACACTCCAAACCGGGAGGGGGAAATCCCACCCGTGCTCCCGGCCCCCTCCCCATGCCATGGGTGAGACCCCACAAGCAGCAGAGCCCCCACCCTCCCCTCCCTCCAGCGAGGGCACCGAGCACCAGCTGGGACTTACGGGGCACGCAGGAACCAAACTTGTGTGGGAATTCCGAGATGAGGTCATCGTTAATTCGGTCCTTTGTCGGCCCCAGGATGATCACCGGCCTCGCGTAATGAACTGCGAACAAGAGCCACAGCCTGAGGCCCCGCCTGTGCCACGGGCAGCTGACCCTACTGCCACCTTTGGCATCGACCTGCCCTCTCCCTCCTGGCAGTGGCTGCTCTTGCTCACATGGGCACCCAAAGGTGCCTCCTCCATGCGAGTTTATCTCCTCCTGGTCACGGTCAACATCTCCTTCCCATCTGACCTAAACCATCTGCGTGGCCCCAGGGGAAGGGGCCGCAGGTCTCCAGGGTCGTGGATCAGCAAAGCTGCTCCCTTGCCAGGCAACCAGGACAGCTGGGCGAGGATGCCACAGAGCTGGGGGAGCGATGGGAGCCTAAAGGTCAGATCCAGCTTCTGGCAAGGAGAGGCCACCGAGGCTGGGAATATTCAGCCTGCAAAAGGGTCTGCAGGGATTGAGCATCAAGCAGGGTCACAGGCTGAGGGCTGGGGGGTTGCTCTGCAGCAGGGACCTGGTCTGAGGCAGGAAAGGATAATCCTGTCCTCAACTGGGGACTAAAGCCCAGCTCAGTTTTAGCTCTGGATCTCTCCCTTGATCTTGCAGACCATGCCATGAGTGTTTTGTGTTGATTGGAAAGGGGCAGTCCAGGCTGGGGAGAGCCCAGCGAGGCAGCCGCACTGCTGGCTCTCCTGCTGCACACAACACACGACACTGCCCTGGTGTTCCCCCGGCGTGGTGCTGGGATGGCAGGAGGGCACCCCGGCCACCCTGGCTGTGCTGGGGACACAGGTGGCCACAATGGAGCTGGACTGGGGCAGCTCAGCACCACGACTTACTTTCTTGCCGCGTCACCGGCTCGTACGACAGGATGGTGTCCTCTTGTCCTTCTGCAACAGAGCCAGGGAGAGGCAGGTGAGTGCTCACAGCAGCTCTCCAGCCCCTCTGCACCCATGAGAAGCTGACTCCTGCCCCTCCAGCCTCCTGCAGCTCTGGGGACACTCCAGGCTGCCCATATCACTCCACCCATGGATGTGGAGCATGACAGGCATGCAGTTACCAGCCCTTGAGCCACTTTAATTATTCACGTCTCAGCTCTCGTTCAAGCCTCCTCTTTCCCTCCCCACCGCTGCAGGCTCTGGGCCCACTGGAATGCAGCATCCTCCCTGCAGGGTGGATGGCAGGTGTGCTGCAGGTATTTAGAGGACCCTCTGGGGACAAAGGGAACATCTGCTGCAGCTGGATCCCACGTTCCTGTACAGGCTTGGGCTCCAGGAGTCACCTATGCTACAGATGTGGCCTCTGGCCATCGTTTCCTGCAGCAGGCACCAAGGATGGGTGACCACCATGGACTGGGAACACACCACCCAAGGCTGGAGCAGAGCCCTGCATCCAGGAGTGAGCAGTGGAGCAGGCAGGTTTGATCCTGCCCCCCAGCCCCTGCTCTCCCTGGCTCCCAGGAGGGAGCTGGCCGCAGCATCTGTGTCACCAGCAGGAAGGACCAGCCTCCGAACAGAACCACCACTGGGACAAGACAAGATGGAAGTGCCAGAACGTGCACGCTCGTACAGGGACACACACACACACGTACACGGGCTGGGAGAGCAGGTGAGACACACTTACTGGAACTGCTCTCGCTGTCACTGGTGTTTGATGTCACGCCCTCTGCAAAGCAACCAGAGAGATCCCCTTCAGAAGGAGCAAGGGCGGGAGGCACGGGGGCACCCCGGCTGTCACCCAGCACTACTGATCCAGGGCAGGACAGCACTGGCCTCCCAAAAAACCTGTGCCCCGGCACCCACTGGGACAAGTCTGTGCCACATGGGCAAGGGCGGCATCTTTCACCCTTTGCTGGGGAATGGGGGACATGCAGGGGGGTGCTTGGCTACTTTGGGGGAAGGCAGGGAAGCCAGGAGGGTCTGCCTGGTAGATGTGGGCAGACATGGTGGCACTGGGCTTCCCAGACAGAGGGAAGGTGGAGTGCACAGGGAGGAGGGTGCTGGCAGGGGGAGCAGGTGCAGCATGCACACAGCAGGCAGGGAGGGCACGGCTCCATTCGGCAGGGGGAGAGGGGAGCCTACCTCTGGGGACGGGGCTGGGACGCACAGAGACAAGACAGTGACAGGATGGGACAGAGTTTGGGGCTTTGCTTGCACAGGCTGATCCTAGTGCTGCGACCACCCCACAGAGGCTTGCTGGCCACTGCCTGCCCCAGTCAGGCTCTGCACTGGTCAGGGGGTGACGAGCTTGGTGGGGGCTCATGCCCGGCTGGGAGGGCCATGGGGCTCCCATCAGTGTTGTTTTGCAGCTCTGGGTAGTGGTAACCCAGAGGAAGGTGGGAACACTTCAAAATGATGTCACCAACCCCACTCAGAGCAGGCCTGTCATGGTCTCCTTCCACACACAGTGGGAGTGGCTCCGAGTGCTAAAGCAACAACCAGCCCAGGCAGGAGCAGGATGAAGAAGAGGATGAGGAGGTACAGCTCACCCTGGGTGCAGCAGGCAGCCCTCAGCTGAGTGCACTTAGGGCATGGCCAAACACCCCCAAACAAGCTCCCCCATCCTGTCCCACGTGCAGCACTGGCACCTCAAGCCTCGCAGCCTCTGCCAGCAGATGTGGGGTCCCCATCAGAGGAGCAGCACCCCTGGGGCTCCTCCTGCCCCACACCCAGAGAAGCACAGCTGCCCCAGCCAGAGCCCGGCCATTCCCCAGGCACCACCAGCAACAGAAAGGGAACAATGTGCATTGGAATTCAACTTACTCAGGTTCTTTGCTCCATAATAATCGTCACTTAACCCAGGGAAGTCCTGATTTCACAGACAGCAAGAAGGGAGAGAGGGGGAGAGAAGAGAGCGCGGGAAAGGGGAGTCAGAGGGATGGGGGAGACAGAGCCAGACCAGCATTAGTGACAGGAGTGCAGAACGGCCCAGAGCTGCAACTGCAAGTGAGGTTAAATGTTTTCAGAGCTGACACCATCAGCCCACTGCCAACGTCTTGCCTTGTGCAGCTGGACCCCCCCACTGAGCTCACCCTCTCTGCCACAGAGTCCCCAAGGGCCACCCTGGGTCTGGGGAGGGCAGGGCAGCCCCAGCAGCATGGGCTGGCACTGAGCAGTTGCAACCCCGAGCTGCTGGCACAGGGCAGGGGGGGCCAAAGTGTTTCTCCTTGTGGAGCGTAATGGCAGGGCACAGCGGTTCTGTCCTCCCCTGGCACAGCAAGCCAGTCCTAGAACACGAGGCAAGGGGATATGTTTTTCCCCACCTGCATCTGTCAGCTGCCCCGCACTCCAGTGCTTGCACGGGCTTGCAGGGCCCCCCCCTTGCAAGTTGGTATGGACAGAGCACAAGGAGGGGGCTGGCTGTGGGCCTGTGACACAAGCTGAAAGAATGTGGCCTGCCTCATCCCCCTGCTGTGTGTCACCTCACTGCAGAGCTGGCCAAAAGCAGGGCCTCAGCGAGCCCCCAGCTTCAGCACGGAGCTGACTGGAGCCCAGCCATGTGGAGGCACTACCAGAGATACCCAGACACACAGGCATAACCTTCAGCACAGGCCAGAGGCTTGTGCTGGCTCTTAAGATCACTGGAAGCTGGCACCAGTCTGGCACGGACAGCAGAGAGATGCAGGCAGCACACAGAGCAGCCCAGCAGCAACTCCTGCCTCTGTATGACACCCAAGGCAGCCCCAGAGAGGAGGGGATGTGCTTGCTGTGCTGGCACTGGGGCACAGACACTGCTCTGCCTTCTCCAGAGGTGTAAGGGCTGCCCCAGTTTGGATGCTGCCAAAGGAGAGGATGCAGATTACCATCTAGGAGGACAGGCTGGGTTTGGTGAGCAGCTCCAGTGCTGCCCACTTTAGGGCTTGGGGCAACAAGCGGAATGTCCTGCCTTTGCTAAGAGTCCCAGGGTGCTGCCAGACAAGAGCTGGGGACCCCCCAACGTCTGCAACCAGCTACCAAAGATGTGCCTCAGTCACAGGTGGGCAGATCCTCCCCCAGCGGGGTCACGGCTGCCCCGTGCACACAGCGAAGGGCTCTCCAGTGGGAATACAGAGCTGCAAGTCACTTCTAGGGGAGATGGAGCTGGAACCTTCCTAGGCCCTCAACCCTGACAGGAGCAGGAGAAGCTCTGCAGGAGGTAGCCAGCCCCTCACTTGGAGGGAAGCAGCCCTTGGCAGGCGGAGGGAGGGAGCAGAGCCCGCAGCAAAGGGTGGAGAGCAGGGGGAGGCAGAGGAGGGAGTCAGGTGGGTGTAAAGTTGGATGAAAAGATGAATACACTGAACATGAGAGAAAGGAAGGGAGTGCCAGCCTGCAGTCGTTGCTCTAGTTTCAAGCTCCGGTCTCTCCCTAGCTGCTGGCACGACTGTGGAGCACAGTCCCGAAATCCAGGCGGATGCTGGGACCTCTGGCTATGGAAACGTGCTGACTCTCTCCCCTCAGGGCAGGGCACCTGAGGGTTACACCTCTCTGGCCAGCGGCTACTTACGTTCCTGTCCGCTGCTCTCCTGGGCCAGGTTCTCTTTGCTCTTGTAAAATGGAAACTTTCGAGAGAGGCGGAAACTCTTTTTACGTTTCGTTTTGATCGACTGAAGAACATGGAGATGGAAGGGAGGACAGAAAAAACAATGGTGTTTAACGCATGTGGGGAAAATTAAAATGAAGAGACAATGAGGAGCTGTGTCAGGGCAGTTACCCCCAAAATGAAATTCATGGAGATTACATGAGAACTGTAATGCAGGAAAAAAATTAAGCATGGAGAAAAACACGTGGAAGGGATGCTGGGAAGCTGACGGGGCGATCAGCAGCTCTGCAGGGGTAGCCAGGCCGTTCTCCCTTCCTTGTTGGCATGTTAAGCACTGCTCATGAGGTGTGAGGGCAGCTACCTTCATGAGCTGTTTGCAGGCAGCTCCCAGCCACAGGCTCTGCTACCCCACCACTCCAATCAGGAGTCCTTCCCCAGTACTTCTGCACCATCCTGGACTCTTCTGCTCAATCCCTACACAGCCATGGGGGGGTTTGTGCCAAGCAGATGTGGGCCTGGGGCAGGTCCAGTGACATTGCTCTTTGCTTTGGGATTGTTCCAGCTGCCCCACTGGGAGCCCTGGCTGCTGGGACTCATCCTGCCCTCGCTAGTTACCAGCTCCAGGTGCCCCACTGAGCCCCAGATCGGCACTTACCCTGTTGGACTCAATCATGCCAGTCCTGGCGTGGAACTTCACTGTTTTCAATCGTGCTCTCTCCTTCTTTTCCACCCTGATCAGAAGTTAAAGGGGAGAAAGAGCTGCTAGTCCTGTGCATGTGCCCTCATGGCTCCTCAGGCAGCTCCAGGCACCCTCAGGTGGTGGCTGCATTGGGAAAGGGCAGCTCCTTCCCAGGGAGGGGCAGATGTGGAGTTGCCTGCCCAGGGTCTAACCCAGGCCAGTGACTACAGGAACAAGACAGGGGACAAGCAACCAGCCTTCCCAGAGGGATGGAGGACAGACATGAGGCTGGCTTTGCAGACCTGAAGGCAAGGGCAGCCAGTTCCTCCGCTCTCTGGGACTTCCCACCTCATGGGAACCGGCTCACAGAGATGGGCAGATCGACAGAGGACACAGGGAGCAGTCCACAGTCACTCCTGTGACTCTGCTCTCACTTGGAACCCCAGGCTGGCTAACACCAACTCTCCATCCCCACAGGGACCACAGAGGGGGATGAACACTCCCCTCCTCTCACCCAGCTTTGGAAAACACCTCCCTAGGGAGACTTGCACAAAGCCCCAGCTCTCAACTGAGGTGCCCTGCACGCAGCACAGCCATGGAGGGGCAGGGCACTGGAGATTCCAGGCTGAGCTGATCCCACCCTGAGGGCTGCAGGGCTCACAGAGACTGGGAGGCTCCAGGAGGCACCACGTGTGACAGCTCCTGCTGACAGGCACTCACCTCTTCTTGCTGGGGATGACCCCGATCTGCTCGCTCTCGCCGTGGGGTGTGACGAGCCTGGCTTGCCACCACTCGTCATCGGAGGCGTTGATGACGTGCAGGATGTCCCCGTAGGAGAAGCTGAGCCCCTGGCTGGGCAGGCAACTGTCCCGGGTCCGGTCATAGTCAAACAGGGCTCTGGGGGGGAGCAGAGAGGAGCGATGCTTTCTCTAAACACAGTGAGGCAGCAGCACTGCCAACCTGCCTGAAGGGGCACCGCCACCTTCACACCTCAGAGGATTTAAACCAGAACTCCATCCACCAAGGGGAGCAGTGCTGCCAGCCACCAGCACACCCTCAGCACAAGCCCTGAGGTGTGCAGTGCAGGAACAACAGTGCTGGGCCGAAACAGCTCGCTCCTGACCTCAGCTGCAGGAACCACAGCTGCACTGCAGGCGCCTGTGGTTAGTGAGCAGGTGAGGCTCTCAGCAGCAAGGCTGCTCCCCTCTCTGTGGCTGTGGTGTCAAGGAGCAAGATGGGGAACATCAGACCCCACTGCTGATGGTTGCACAGGCAGAGACTGTCAGACCACTGTGGCTTTGGGCACATACTTTATGTACAGGGGTAAGTTAGTACAGAGCCTGTGAATTAGGAATGCATCTGAGGGTGTACATATCTGCTTCTACAGCTGATTCTCTTCCGTCTCCTAAACACCTCCCCTGTGAATAGTTTATTTAGTTTAAAATTATCTTCTATATTAAACTAACCAGCTACAGAAAAGATTTTTTTTTCCCTACTAGAAGAGCACTACTCTTCCTGCACACACTACTCGCACACAGCACTGCAGCCTGTACCCTTTAGCTGCTCTCAGTGACCTCATGTGCAACTCATTTTACTATGTCAGCTCTCAAACCGTGTCCGCTTTGACACATCAACTTTGCAACAACCCAGACCAAGGGAAGAGTCTCTAAAATTGCCACTGCTGGCAGCACAACCCCTGTGTTTTCTCCTGGGACACTGGCCCTACTCGCCCCCCCCCCCAACCAACGTGAGCCCAGGCACTGCAAACACTGGCTCACTGCTGGTTTAATCCTGGCACTAACGAGCCTTCCTCAAGCAGGAGAGTCATCTGCTCTGCTCATTACCCCCTTCTGCTGGGGAGACTCTGAAGGGTGTCTAAAAGCACACAGTAAATGGAAGGGCTGAGGGACCATGTGGCACGTCCCCACAGAGCAGCAGAGCTGGGATGGCAGCCAGGGGAGTGCTGGACTATGAAACCTTTTGGGTCACTTGGGATGAGAAGAGGGGAGAGCTCTCTGGGACAAGACCCAGTGTGTCCTATGCATCCAGATTCATTCATTCACGGGGTCAGTTCACTGGAGCCGGCAGCAAAGCACCAACGGGTGCTTTGGCTGGAGGTAAATAAGCCTTGCAGGCAGCTCCTGGCCAAAAGATAAGGCTGCATGCGGCTGGCAGGCTGCTGTGAGGCCTGTGCCGCCGGCCAAGGCCCCAGGGAACTGGTCAGGCCGGTTCCCAAACCCAGGGAAGCCCTGCCCACTCCCTGCACCCTGCCCTGCAGAGCAGCACTGAGCCCGTGGCTCCTCCCACAGCAGCCACCACCAGCATCCCAGGACAGGCAGAGCAGGACCTGTGCAAGGGCTGGACACCTGCAAAGCTGGCACATGTGGCATTTGCCTCCTTAAGCCACGATGCACCTGCAGACCAGCCTTTGGCTGTGCTGGCACCCAGGACCCCTCACGTCTGGGTGCTCCCCAGGGCGAAGGGGCCAGACGGCAGCACGGTCTGCCCTGCTCTGCCCCCAGGCCAGCTCCCAGCACAAACAGCCAGGAGAGCAGATGGTTTGCCTGGAGGGGAGGGAAGCACTGCCAAGGACTCCCATGGCCTCCTCACGGTGCCCAGGCACAACGCCTGCCTGACCTCCATCCCCACCCGGCACAGCCCCAGTGCTGGCAGACTTTGCCCTGCAGCAGAGCAGGCAGGTGACAGGCACAATGAGAACCTGCCTTGCCCCTGCCGCACAGCTGCAGCTCCAGCACCCCCAAAATCAGCTCCAGCCTGCTGACAGCACTCAGGATGCGATGCAGCCCCATGCGGCTGACTCAAGCAGTTGGGCAGCAAGTCCTGTAATTGATGTCCTGTCCACAGCACAGCAGCTCGGCTGGTTTCGGGTAAACTCTGCTTGAAACTACCCCGCCCAGAAGGGCTGGGGCAGCCTGGGCACCCGGCAGTTCTCGCAAGCACATCTGCAGGGTGTGTGTCGACCAGAGCTGGAGCCTGTTGGGAAGGGCCACGCTGGGAGAAAGCTCTCCCCTGGGATACCCTCTCAGCAAGGCACTGCCCCGCTCCACTGGGTATGTGTGAGGGGACACAGCACTGCGGAGGCCTCCAAAGCCACCCAGAGACATGCACCAAGAGATAAGAGATGCTACGAGCAGCGTGGAAGCAACAGACAGCTCTCTGGTTCACAGGAATACCTCGATACATACAGCGCCTTTCCAGGCAGGGAACAGGCTCAACTCAAGCTGGACCCAGCCTAAACCCTCCCCCACACATGAGGGTGTCCACAGGACAGCGGGGGAATGAGGGCAGGACTAGCAAGATGATGTTTATTCAACACAGTGTCCAGTTGTCACACACCCCCAGGAAGCTCCGAGATACTAAATCAAGCAAACTGCCTGCACAGACTTGTGGGAAGGTGTGAACTGCAGGAACCCAGAGCTGCAGCAATCCCCTCCTGCCAGGCCAGGCTTGCATCATGTCCACCATGCCTGAAGACCCCCTGCACAGAGCAGCTGTGAGATGCAGACTGAGGCTTGTGCAGCCTCAGCCCTTGCCATCCTCCTCGCAGGAAGAAGCGTGCCCTGCTCCTGCCAGCCCCACCTGCAACAGGCTGTGCAGGGTGAGGATTTACAGGATTATTTTAATTACCAAGTTAAAATTACTCATTAGCCGTCACCCCACTGGCACTGTGGCAGGCATGAGGTGCCAGGAGGCAGGCAGCAAGCAAGGGCTGTACTGGCTGCACAGGACTCACAGCAGTTATTGCTGCATGGCTGTTTAACCCCTGCCTGCCCCATGCCTGGCTCCAGACCAAAAGTGCATCGAGGGCTCAGAGCAATAATCCTCCTAAGAGCTCATCTCCCATCCAGCCAGATCCTGCCACAGGAATGGCAGGAGGAGACATGGAGAAGCCTGTTAGCTGGGAGTGGTTTGAGCAGAGCGCCCTGAAAGCTGCCACGAGCTGCCTGGGGCAGAAGCAAGGCTGGGTGCCCCTTATTTCCCTGTTCTCCCGTGGCCCTCAGTGGGTTGGGCATGACCAGCAGCCACTCTGGGCTCTGTAGAGACACCAGCACTCTCCAAAATGGAGCAGCCCTTGGAAGAGACACTCAAGTGCAGAACACCCAGCCTTGGCAACGGCTCTGTCTGTGCCAAAAGTGCAAAAGCACCACTCTCCCAGCTGCACCCTCCGGGCTTCGTGGTGTTTCTACGGCACTCGCTCCCCTCTCCTCTGAAACACTGTGCTCAGAGGTGCTGCACAGCCCATGCTGAGCCATCCCTCCCTGCATCCCACCCTGTGGGGACACACCATCCCATCTGCCTCCCACTGGAGCAAGGGAAAAGGGGATGCTGAGCCTTACCTGACGTAGAGGGATCTCTTCTCGCTTGTCCGGAGCGAGCCAGAGCCGGAGCTCATGCTGCTGTTCATCATCTGCTCCCTCAGGTCGTGGATCTTGGACTCGAAGCGGCTGTACTCTGTGGGGAGAGAGAGGGCTGGTCAGTGCAGGCAGAGCTGCCCCCACCCCGAGCACCAAGAGAGGCCTGTCCATGAGGCACCTTGCCCGTGAGCCCGTCCGTCCCTGCACACGAGGGAGGGCAAAGCTAAAGAGGTTACAGCACTCTGCAGGCATCCAAGAAGGGCACCTGGAACAGGCAGGGTACCAGCTGCTCCCAACCCACCCCAGACAGGCAGCTCGGGCAAGGGCCGCCAGACCTCCACGCGACTGAACTGCAGCTCCACGAGGGAACGGCTCGGCAGGGCTCAGCAAGCTGATGGCCTACAGAGCAGTTCAAAACAGGCAGAGAGAGTGTGAGCCCCTCCAGGAGACCATCACCACCGGTTGGAGCAGCAAAGCACAACCGCAGAAACTGGAGGGGGTCCCCACCTACCACTTTGGCAGCAGAGCCCCTCTCCCCAGTAGGTGTGGGGAAGGGGAGGCAAAACACAGCCCGCGCCCTTGGAAGGGGAGCAGGGCGGAGGAATTCACCTTTTGCTCCTACATCCCAGCGGCAGAGACCTGCAGGAAGAGCTGGGGGACCCTCCAGAAGCTGCTGGCACCTCCCTGCCAGGAGGCTGGGCAGGAGGTGCCGCCACCCCAGCACCCGCCCCGCGCCAGCCCGACCTTCAGCCGGGTGTAAAGGTCGGGCAGACACACAGAGGGTGGAGGCACCGGCCTCCCTACCCAGGGCTGCACCAGGAAAGTTTGCCAGGTGACAAACAACCGCAGCACTAGGAAAGCTGCTGGCCCTGCCACGGCTAACCCCATCAGATGTGCCCTCCTACCCTTGATTTTGTCCCCTGGGCATATCCTGCAGTTACAGGTGAGAGAGGACCAGCCTCACCTCTGCTGAAGACTTCCCTAGAAAGCCTCAAAGTCCACAACCCAGCAGCTTAGAGGCGGTTTGGGTTTTAATTTGGTGGAGGGGAATGCAGCAGCTCAGCTGTGGAGGCAAGAGCTCGCTGCAGAGAGGAGCCCTGGCCGAGCTGCATCACTGAGGGGGAGCAGCAACACTGCTAAGAAATGCTCTGTGGGCTGTGTTTGGGAACCAGCCCTTCTCCTGTAGACTCTTGGTGCAGACAAATGAAGGGTGGGATGATGCAGCTGCAGCTTGGCATTTCCTGACTCTCCATCTGGACACACCTGGGCATCCCTGTCCTGCACCCAAGTTGCCAAAGATGCATTTTTACTTAAAGACTGAGAAAAAAAAAAAAAAAAAGGCCAGATACGCAAAGACTGCCACGTGGCACACAGAAACTCCCCAAGCAGCCCCTTCCCCTGCCACACAACATCCAAAGGTGCTGCAACACCAGGCAGGGACAGCTGCTTAATGTGGAGATCACCAGACCCCCAGCTGCCCCACACCGAGGGGCACCCACGGCCCCACCTGCCTTCCTGCCGGCAGAGGAAAACACACAAGGAGCAAGGCATGGGCAAGGCTTATTTGATAAGAAAACTGAATTCTGACACCAAAGCAGCACCAGGGTTTTACAGAGCTCCCAGCAGAGGGAAGTGAGCTTCATCCCACTCCACACCTCTCACCCCACACAGCTCATTCTGCCCCTGGGTGCTCAAAAGCTCCTATATCCCAGAGGAACATCCCTCAGAAGCGGGTACAGCCGCTTCATAAAGCCTCTTTGGTACAGAAGGGCTATTTCCCCCAGAAAGCACCACTACAACCCCTGTCCCCAGCTGAGTCATCCCAAATCCTGCTGGGGGCACAGATTTTCTGCACACCCCACACCTAAGGGACCACTGCTCCCACTGCACAGTCCCACATCCCTCCTGGGACACTCTTTTCCATGGGAAACCTGGTGTGGAAGATGCAGGATTGGGCAGAAAACACAGGGCAAAAGGAGGCACTGGCAGCAGGGTGGGGGTGTCAGGAGGGCAACTTTGGGGTGTAACTGTCCTGCCAGCTCCTGCATTTGCATCCCCTGCATGCAGCCTAAGGGCAGAGCTCTCAAGCACCCCCACCTTGGCTGGGGCATTACATGGAAAGGGACTTTCAAAATTTTGCTGGAGTGGCCAAACTCCTTAGGTGGGAAAAGCCCACTGGCATGACAAGAAGCACAAAGCAGGCTGGTTGTGGCAAACTGAAGAAGGACACAGGGGCTGCTCTGGCTTTGCCCTCTGGTAAGTGAATACAATCCTGCCCTAGGAAGGGTCTCCAATGAGACACCAACCCACACATGCCCTGACTGCAGGAGGGCACAGAGTAGAGAAGCAGTAGCCCCAAAGCAAACACATCACCCCCCTCCCAGAGCACAGGAGGCAAGGTTACCCCAGGATAGGGCATGGGATGCTCCCAGCTGCCACCAGCTCCCTCTTCACGGCATGTCAGAACAGTGTGTGAGACAACTCCCAGCAGATCACCCCCAGCAAGCACTGCTCCTGCCTTTGCTCCTCAGCTTTGGTTGTTCAACACGGTCAGGACACGCTTATCAAGACTGAGAAGTGTGTGACAGGGGACCCGGCCCCTCCTGCCGCCAGTGCCACCACGACGGGATGTTTGCTCTCCTCACCCAGCAGCTCGATAAAAACACCGCTCTACCCTCCTGCTGCTCTGCTCTTCCCAGGGTGTGGGTGCCCCTGGAGCTGGGCCTGATTCTGTTCCGTGGGGTGAGGTCGGTGCTGGGAGCAGAACACAACCCTGCAGACCATTCTCAGGGATCACCCGCCTGCCCTAAGGACCCCCAGAACCAGCACACGTGCGTGACACACCCGCAAATGTGCCCAGCAGAGCCAACAAAGCAGTGGGGCTGCAGCTGATTTCTGGGCACCAGGAGACAGCACAGAGGAGAAGGTGCTGGTGGAGAGGGGAGCTGCGCTGGAAAGAAACGCCTGAGCGTGCATAAAGCCCTGCATGCACACGTGCCCTGCTCTCTCCAGTAGCCAAACCCTCCTGCCCAGGCCCAGGCAGGCTCTGCTGGGCAGTCAGCAGAGCCCAGAGATGCTCAGCCACAGGCTTCAGCCCAGCCACCTGCAAAAATTACCCACAGCTTCACTCTGGCATTTTAGTGCTGGGTTAAAGTACAGACACCTCCCTCCGCAGGCCCAGGCGAGCAGAAGGGAGCACAGCCCTTCTGGGAAAAGCTTGGAAGCTTTTAGAAGTCATTGCACAGCCCCGCCACTTCCCTTTGAGCAGCCAGCTCAGAGAGACGCCATCACGTGAGGTTTTGTATTTCCAGGTGAGGAATACCAAGGTTTTGTTGCAGGAAGAGTAATTGCCAAACCCAAGTGCTGGCAATAGCAGCAGGCAAAGGTCAGGAGGAAAAGTGCTGAGAGGGAAGGGACCTCATAAAAACTCAGAGGAACCATCACTCCTCCTCCTCGATGGCATGCAGCAGTGGTCAAAGGCACTGCACCAGGTGCACAGGAGAAAGGCAGGACAGCAGCTCCTCCTTCTAACCTTCCTTGGTTTGGTCTTTGCTTCTTTTCCCTGCTGGACAGGACACCACAGAGAGGGTCCCTTGCCCCCTGAGACCTGCACAAGGTCAGACACAGAGCACATCTGCTCTCACCCAGCAGCCCAAGGCAAGCCCTACCCACCCTCAGGTACGAGAGACAGGTGCCATCCTCTGCCCCTGCTAACAGGGGGAAACTTCTCAAATCCCCTTTCCACCAGCATCTCCTCCTTTGGGCATCCTACAATCCAGCCCTCCCGCTCTTCCCACGGCCGTGATGAGCCTAGAAAAGGCAAACAGTGGGGACCACACGTCCCCTTGAGGAAGCTCAGCCTCACCCACACCCGGGAGACCTTTCTCCTCGGCTCCCAGGCCTCCAAGCCTCTGGAGCACCAGAGCAACTTCCAAGATACAAAAGCCCGTATTCCACGGCACCAACGCTGCCTTCTGGGATGGCTGCAGCCTGTGTGCCGGGTGCTGCTGCCCACACATGCCAGGAGCCATCCCGGACCCAGAAAGCCACCAGCTACACAGCACTGACATTTCCGCCTTGGTCTAAAGGGGTTTCAAAACATTTCGTCCCGTTTGACATTTAAGAACCACTCTTGGTTGGTGTCTTTGCCAAATCTCAAGTGGCAAAGGGAGCCAGAAATACAAGAACATTAAGTGCTTCCTGGAAAGAAAGAAAGAAAGAAAAAAAAAAAGAAAAAGCCAAAACAAACAAACCCCACACCCACAGCACAGCCCTGAGCAGCACTAATGACTCCACGCCCCAGTGGCCTCTGCCACGGGACAGAGCAGGACAGCAGGGACAGGGACCAGCAGGACACTGCCCAGCGATGCCTCTGAGGAGGCACAAGACAAAGGGGTGGCACACTGGCCTCGTTGGAGAGGACCAGAACCGCTGGCGGGGGAAGCCAGCGAGGCACAGGAGAGACAGCTTTTCCAAGGGACAGGAATGGTTGCATCCCGGCACACGCACGGCGCCGGTCGGGACGCGGCACAGCCCCGGGAGCATCCCTTGGCCCCTCGCTGGGTGGGGGAGGATCCTCCCAGCGCTCGCCCTCCCAGCCCAAAGGGCTGCTCTCCAGCGCTGCCGTCCCGGGAGGGTTCGGACAGGCAGCTGCCCGTCCCTCCCTTCCCGCTGCCACCGGGAGCCCCCGCGGGACCACCCGCCCCGCGCCGCCCAGGGAACCGGAGCCCGGCGCTCACCGCAGGTGCGATGCTCGGAGGAGGGGGCGAGCCCCAACCCAGCCCCGCCCGCGCGCCCCCAGCACGATGGACCCCCAAGGCACCTCCCCGACCGCGGCGTGCCCCAGCCAGGCCCGCCGGACCCCACGGCGCCGGGCCTCGCGGCGACGCCCTCGGGCGCGCAGAGCTCTCCCTCCTCCCTCGCGGAGAAGCCCGTCCCGCCGAGCCCGTCGGCGGTGCCGGTGCCGGGAAGGGGCGGCCCAGCCCGGGGGCGGCGGGGGTCGCTCACCTGGCGGCGGGGAGGGAGCGACCCCGACCCCGCTCCCGCCCGGCCCTCACACAAAGCCGCGCAGGCACGGCCGGCGGGACGCCGTGGCCACGCCCCCCTCCCGCCGCGCCGGCCAATGGGCGCCCGCCCCGCCCGCGGGCCCCGCCCCGCGCCAATCGGCGCCCCGCCCGCCGCCCCCTGCCCCGGCCCCTCGGCCCGCGCGCGAGCGGCCGCCCCGCCCCCTGATGGCCACGCCACGCCCCTTCAGCCGCATGCCCCGCCCTCTGCCCCGCCCCGCCCCGGTCTCCGTTCCCGGTTCCGTTCCCGGTTCCGTTCCCGGTTGCCCCGCGGCGGTACCTTCGGGCCGGTACTGCGCGATGATGGTCACCGTCTGCCCCGCCCGCTTCAGCGCCGCCGCCGCCTGCTCGTGGGTGGCGTTGCGGAGATTCACGCCGTTCACCTGCGGGGGAAACAGAGCGGCTCCGCTGGAGGGGACTGGACCGGCGGGGTGTGCCCTGTGTCGCGCTGCCCCGCTCCTGTACCGGTACCCGTGGCACCCATACTCTCAGTGCCTCATCTCGCTGCCACCGTGTCCCAGTACTGGCACTTCCAGTACTGGCATCGCTAGTACCGACATACCCGGTACCTGCCCCTGGCCCTCCCGGGCTTCAGGGCTGCCCCCTCCGCAGCCGTGTCCACACCCGCATCGGGGGTGCATCCCGTGGAGCTGTGTCTGGTTGGGGTGGCAGGGGACAGGTGTCCTCCCGGGGCTAGGGGAGGCCATAGAGGGGCAGTGGGTGCCCCATCTACTCACCGAGAGGATGCGGTCCCCCCTCCGCAGCTCCCCGCTGAGGTCAGCAGGGCCTCCAGCCAGGATGAAGGACACAAAGATCCCCTCGCCGTCTTCCCCTCCAACAATGTTGAAGCCCAGGCCAGTGGAGCCTTTGTGCAGGATGATTTTCCGGGGCTCCCTGAAAGCACAGATAAGGGACAGGGAGACATCAGGGTGAGGAGCAGCAAAGCTGGTGACAGGCTTGTATGTGTCTGGACTCCCAGCACATGGGTGGGGCTGGAGTCTTCTTCAGCCCCTCGGGCCAGGCTGGAGCATCACTGCCATCACTTGGGCAGATGGGGGAAGGTTTTAGTGCTTTAATGGATGCAGGTGACAGGATTTACCTCCAGGGACAGGTGCCAGCACCCCAGGAAAAGTCTCCCACCATCATTCCCTGGGGAGGAGTCCTGATGGGCTGATTGTCACTTAGCTCCAGGCAAGCATCTCTTAAGGACCAATAGGAGCAGGAAACAGATAGACAGAAGTGCAGGATGCCTTGTGAGAAGGTCTTGCTGAACTCCTGCTCTGCCCAGACCCTGGGCTCAGCACAGCCCAACTCTCCCAGCTCCTCCAGCTGCTCCTCTTTGTCCCCCTGCCTCCCATCAGGCACAGCATCCTGGTCCCTCCCCTGTCTCTGGTCACACTCGCTCCTGTGGCCTCACTGCTGCCTGGAAGGGGACAGTGCTGGCTGTCCCTTGTAGGATGGATGGATGATGAGACACTGATGGTGAACACTGAGGTGTGGCAGGCTCTGCTGGCAGCACTGCTGGGAGGCACAAGGGGCAGAAACATTCTGAATTCTCTGTGCAATGGCTTCCCCACAATGCCCGTCTCTGCCTTGCAACAACTGCTGGGCCAGTGGCTTCCCCAGGAGGAGACCAGGGAAACACTCTGGAAACATCACTGGAGTCAAAAGATGCTCAACCCACATCCTCAAGAAGCCACCAATGCTTGGCTCAGGGGCAGTTGAGGGGGGTCAGGGAGGGCTGCAGCTATCGGTCCCTCTGCTGCAAAGCTGTCCCGAGGGCTAGAGTTCTTCCAGGGGAAGAACTAGGTCAGATTTCTGGGTCTGCAAACACTGCTTCCAACCAGGAGATGAACGTGCTCTGCTCCTTGGGTTTTGCTGCTTCCCAAGCAACGTGCAGGAACCACCACCCCAGTTCAGTCTGAGGGGAAGCATGTCCAGCACCCATGAGGACCAGACACTTTGATGGAAGGTAGAGAGATACTACAGCAACAAAGAGAGGAAATGAAACCCCAGACAGGTACCTCACAGCCAACAGACCCTCAGTGATGGTGTCCTGCAGGGTCAGTGATGCACATGAGGCTTTCAGCACTGTCCAGGGGTGGATGAAGGAGGTGCTGAGCCCACCACGGGCTGTGAATCTATGGAGGGAGGGAGCTGTGGCTGGGCACAATGGTCCAGTGGTGCCAGCCTGTCTGCAGTGTGGCCCTCCACAAGGCAGCACCATCCTCTAGTGGCCACCAGCACGTGCTGCACCGGGGCCACTGCTGAGCCATCACCGTGCCATTGCCACTGCCAAGCCACAGGGAACCACCACTGTGCCACTGCTGAGCCATCACTGTGCCATTGCCACTGCCAAGCCATAGGGAACCACCACTGTGCCACTGCTGAGCCATCACCGTGCCATTGCCACTGCCAAGCCACTGCTGAGCCACTGCATCGACATCCCTGTGCCATTGTCACTGGCTATGTCCAGCCTAGGCTGGGCTGTTCTCTCCACTCTCTAAGCCATAAGAATGTTGGCACATGTAAGAAGGGACACCCTGGTGGGATCAGCGTCCCTGTTGTGTGTTCCAAGTGCTGGGACTCAGTCCCTTCTGTAGTGCAATGTAATGGCAGAAAGCACCGCTCCCGCCTGCGGCATCATCCCCCAGTGCCCTGACAGCACAGGAGCTGCTACACCTGGTGAGGATGCAGCACCAGAAACAGGCTGTAGAACTGGAATCATTGGTGCCAAGACCAGGTGGGAGAGATGAGGTGTGGATAGAAGCCAGGGCTGCACAGGTCATGGCGTGCAGAGGCACCCAGCTGTGGCTGAGCACCAAGAAAAGAGAAATCCCTGTGACAAAGGTCCAGCCACTCTCCAGGAGGACAGCAGACCTGACAGCGGATGGAAAGTCAGGGTCTCCCCACTCCAGCATCCAACACTGACATGCAGAATGGGAGAATCCCAGACAAAGCTATCTTCCACTGTGAACACAACCCCAAAACCAGCCTGTGACCTTGTTCCAGATGCAGAGCCAGCCCTAAGCCCAACTTGAGTGTTGGTCCTTAGAAAACAGCCTAAGCCTACAGTCCTGGCCCTGGGGATACCAAATCCAGAGCTCAGCACTGGCCCTGAGGCTGCGGCAAGAAGAGTGAAAGCTGTAAGCCTGGGCAAGCAGAGCAGGACCTGCCAGATCTCGCTCCCTCATTCTCAGCTTGAGGCTTTGAAGAAATTTTATACCGCATTTAGGCTCAGAGCAATGTCTTCTTTGTGCTCCTCTTTATTTCCTGCCTTCTGGAAACAAACCTGCATAAATGATTCTAGTGGGGCTAAGGGGGGTGTGGCAGGGCTGGGCAGGGGGCTGGCAAGCCTGGGGCTGGCAGCTGTTGAAAAGGTACCTGTGTGCAGATGGTTTGGATGCCAGTCTCAAGTTGTGTGGGAGGAGGAGTCCCACTTGTTTGCAAGGCTGTGGCCCCCCCAACCCTTCATCCCCAGCACATCTCCACTTGGGGACATCCTGGGAGCCCGTGGCACTGCTGGCACTGTAAGGGCAGGGAACACCTTGTGTTGCAGGTATGGTAAAGCTAAGAAGGAATGCAGATGGGTAAAGCTCGTGAAAGAACAGGAGAGGGAATGGAGAGGGAGTGGATGCAGCGAGCCAGGGGTTGATACAGCAGGCAGGGGATCACGGAGCACATTATGGGGGCCTAAAGCTTTGCACCACGCACCTACAGGCTTTTGGTTGAGGCTCTGCACCAGCACTGGGGACAAGGTCAAGCCATCCAAAGAGAGGGAAGGAGAAGGATCAGGGATTAGTGGATGCTCATGCCTCGTACTCACCTGGTGAAGTCATCGTCTCCGATCATGTGCCGAGGAATAGGCGAGTACCGGGCTGGAGTCACCTGGGTTGGGACGGGATAGGCAGGCTTGCTCTCAACGCTGCCCAGGTAGCCCAGACTGGAGTTATGGCTTATGTGGTTGTCAGCCAAGGCTGAGAAGGCTGCAGGGGAGGAGAAGGTCATCAGGAGGAGAAATCCATGCGCAGAGAGGACACGCAGACCAGCCCAGCATTACTTGTCCCCCAGCACACCCCGTTCCCCCCAGCACACCCCGTGCCAGCGCCCGGTGCGTACGTACTGCTGGCGTAGTCGGGGGGCGCGTACATGTCGTTGAGGTGGATGTTGCCGGGCTTGGCCACTTTCAGGTACACCATGTCAGAGGTGTTCTTCAGGGCAGCCACTGCCTCCTCGTGCCGCACGTCCTGCAGGTTTGTGTTGTTCACCTGCCGGAGGGAAAGGGCTGAGTGACGTGGCTGAGCGGGAGGGCAGGGACCAATGCAGTGCTGCGGGAGGGGAGCAGGCAGGTGCTGCTCCAAAGATAGGGTCACATCTCTTTGGGTTTGGCTCTCCTGCCTGCAGCCAGTGCTGCACCTGCCCCTCCCACAGCACCATCCCAGAAGGAGCCAAAGGAAGATAGCGGCACGATGCTGCTGACACGAGGGGTGCTGAAGTTCAGGATCAACACTGCAGCATGGTGAAGCCTGCCCAGCACCACCTCATGGCTGGCTGTGGCCGCGGGGCTTACCGCAAGCAGCCGGTCCCCGATCTGCAGGCGCCCGTCCTTTTGGGCAGCACCTCCCTCGATGATCTTGGTGATGTAGATGCTGTTGTCCCCAGGGATGTGCTGGTTCCCGATGCCCCCTGCAATGCTGAACCCCAGGCCTGAGGAGGAGCGAGAAGGCAGGTGAGGGACACACAGATGGACAGAATCCCAGGCTGGCACACGGTCCCTCTGCCTCACCGGACTTCCCACCCCGTCCCAAACCCAGCAGGCAATGGGCCACCCTGCAGCTGCCTGGAGCCAGCCCAGCCACCACTCACTGCCCTGTGGGTCTTTCCCATACCCTGTGCCCCACAGCACCCCACGCTGCTGGGCCACCCCGCAGCATCCTGCACTGCGGCAGTGCCACCTTGCATCCCACGTGCCCCACGGTGCTGCCCTGCATCTCATGGCATCTCGCACCGAGGGCTCACCCCACACCCTCCTGTAGGGCACCCCGGTCAAGCGAGCAGAGTGAGGGGTTCACCTTTGGGGCCCTTCATCAGGTTAACCTCCATGATGGTCTCTGGCGGGGGCTGCCGGCGCCGCACCACGAGCCGCACCACGGGGCCCGCTTCCTTCAGGGCCTCCACGGCTTTGCTGTGCACAACCTCGGACACGTCCACGTCATTCACCCGCAGCACGCAGTCGTTCACCCTGTGGGCACAGCGTGGCCCTGAGCTCTCCTGGGGAACCACCAGCCCGTGCCACCCTCCTCTGGCTACATCTGCCACCCTCCTCCAGACACACAAAGGGAAGCTGCTCAAACTGGCCAGATCCTTGCCCTGCTGGGGTGAAAGCAAGGTCCCTCCCAAAGCAGGAGGCAGTGGGGTTGGTCCCCACGGTGCAGCCCTGTTGGAGATGGGATATGAGAGGAAAGGCTGGATCCCGCCCTGGGCTGTGGCTGGAAGGATGGGAGCAAGAACCTCGCACGGGGAGGGGAGGAGGGGTGGCTACGGACAAGAGGCTGATGGCCTGGATCGAGGGGCATCCCTGCACCAAGAGGATCCAGCTGTGGGGAAGAGACATGGGGGGGGCCAGGGCCCGTGGCAGGGAAGGGGACTAGGGGGTCTGTGCTGAGATCCTGGGTGACACCCTGCTGGAGCTGCTCTCCCAGCCCTGTACTCACCCTAGACGGCCATCCATGGCTGCCGCTCCCCCGGGGATGATCTTGGTGATGAAGATACCCGGGTCATCCGGGACATGGGGGTTGTCGATTCCTCCCGCTATGCTGAAGCCGAGGCCGGAGTTACCCTGCGGGAAATCAAACGCCGCGTCTTTCCCCCATGGGCAACCACTCGCTGCCGGCCCTCCCGGGATGGTTCCCCTCAGCTGCGGGACCATCTGGGGCGCGGGAGCCCTGGGAGCATCCGTCCCACCCCAGGGTGGCTGGCCCAGGGGGCAGAGGGATGTTCGGCTGGAGGAGAGGCCAGCGTTCATCAGCCGAGCGCTCGGCGCAGAGAGTGGAGCGCTGAACAGATGGAGTGGGAGAGTGGGAGCCGCCGAGGACCTCCCTCACCACCGCGTCTCCACGGAGAGACTCTGAGGCAGGCGGGAAGCTGGGGGAAGAGGAGGTGGTCCTTGGCGGAGAAAACCTCCCCTCGCTGGCTGCTCCCCAGGAGGAGACACCGACGCCGCAGCCCGCACAGACCAGCGGGGATTGTGCCAGTCACCAGCATCCCACCCTGCACTGCCTCCCTGCACCCCTGGGATGTAGCCCTGGCACAGAGCCAAGCTGGGGGGCCAGCGATGCCGGTGCCAAGATTTTTCAGGATTGGGTGGAGGTGGCTATCAGGATGGAGTGGGGTCTCCAGTTTACGCCTCCTCTTCCTCACAGACATGCTTGGAGCATCGCTTGAGCTTCTCCTTCTGTAGCAGGACTGGGGGGAACGCAGGGGCCGCAGCTTATCTCCAGCCCATTCCTGCAGCATCTCAGGACTGAGTGGCTGTGGCCCTGTGCCGCCTCTCCCACTTGCAGGATCCTCATTAGCGACACACTCACAGGCGTTGCTTCCAGATCTGTGCTTGATGCAAGTGGACAATTCCTGCTTTTTTTGCTCTGCCTTGAAAATCAGATGGCTCCTAGTCTTGTTTTCTCATGCGGAAGAGCTGACACTTAGTCACATACTATCATGCCTGCCTCTCATACACAAGTGGGTCTCAGGCCAAGCTCTCCCCTGGCTGCCCACAGCCTCAGTGCTCGGTGTTGGATGATGGGGTTCTCCGCCCTTCCAGGGGAGCTGTGACCAGGAGGGCCCCACTGCAGCTCACTTAGCAGCAACACCCAGCTGGGGCTTGCACTTCTCCCCAGCAATCTGGGCCCAGCATCAGCTCCTGCGGTGATGCAGAGGTCTCTGCTCCCACAGAGTGACACTCATGACACCAGCACCAGGACCCACCACTGTGCAACTCTCCTGGACACTTTCCGATCAGCTAGAATTTGGCTGGCACGTGACAAGGAGGCACTCAGCAGTAAAGGGTCTGGGGCTGCTCTCTTTCCTCTAAGATGGATTCTGGTTACCCTGTGTGCAACACAGAAAAGCTCCTTACTGTCACGGGGACTCAGCCTGGCCACAGCAGGGTGAGGCTGCAAAATGATCTCCAGCCATTTGTTGTGCCACAAAACCTGGAAATCATCTGGGAGGTGTTCATTTTTATTTTGATAAATCTCAACATGCAGTTCAAGGGATTTCTTAGCTGGCATCAGGGTTGATGCAGACACAGGGGGACACATGTATGGTGGGTAAACCCAAAGCTGTGTCCCTGTGCAGATGCTGTTTCCTCAATTATTGCCCCCAAAATGCTGCTGCATTTACCCTTGTATTTACAACAAAGACAAGGATTAATAACAGTGACAGACCAGCAATTCTGGGGTACACTGAGGCCGAACTTCCCAGCAAGGGGACAGCCTCACCTGCAGGCACCAGGGTGCTTCTCTTGCATTAAGACAGGGTTGTTGGATCCCACTGGGGGCAAGCTGAAGGGAAAGGACCTGGGTGTGGTCCATGCTGACCCTGGCTGCTAATCACTGAAATGTTCTCACCCTGGAATTGGAGAGGGAATTGCTGCCCGAGGCTTTAAAACGAGGGCATCAATGAGTGTGGGGAATCAATGGGGGCCTCTCTGTGTGGTCCTGCCAGCTCTCCCCTTGTTCCCTCAGCCCTGAGGACAGAGGATGCTCTGAAGCATCCCTGAAAACGAGGCTTTTTGCCTCTGCCTTGGGCCCGGAGCAAGAATTGCTTAGCCCAAAAAGGAAGGATCCCCTGGGCTGGTTTCGTCAGGCATGCCGGGGAAGCGGTGGGTGAGGCGGCAGCCCCAGATAACCTTCCGTCCACCCACCTCCGTGATGCAGAGCCAAGGGAAGGAGGGAGATGACTAAAGGCAGAGAGGAACAGAATAATGAGCGCTGCGTCTCCCCCTGCGCTGCTGGCCACGCGGCGAGGCTGGCACGGCTCTGAGGAGGAGGCAAGGTGTGCCGTGGAGCGCCGTGGGCAGCCTCCCACCCCAGCCATCCCCTCAGCACGGCTGTGCCCGTCTCTTGGAGTAAGTAAACCTTGGGCCAGCTTTTCCCAACTCCCTCTCCATCCCTCCATCCCTGCCACTTCCTGGGTGCCAAGGGAAAGCCCTTCCTGCCCCGTGTGGTGTCAGCTTTCCCCCGGATAAACCCCACACGTGGGGGGAGCTGATTGTAGCAGTGGATGGTGTGGTGCATGCCGTCACCTCTGTGTTTCCAGCAAAGAAAAGGCTTCAGCAGAAACTTCTCCCGTTGTGGTTTGTTTTACTAAAAAACCTGCTCTTGCAGCTTAGCATCCCAAGGCTGTGTGTACCCCAGAGCAGCAGGGGGTGGCATCAGCCCCCTGTGCCCAGCTGTGGGGTGCACCTACTTGAGTGCCAGCACAAGCAGAGCTCCCTGCTCCTCCGTTTTCTGGCAAAGGCAATGACAAAGAGCCTCCCCCGCTGCACTGATGGTTTGTGTGGGAGGGGGTGTGAGAGAGGGAGGCAAGGGAGAAGCCCTCCTCCCTGCCTTCTGGAGGGGTGTGCAGGGGCAGAGGGGAGCAGCAAGCCCACCTCTCCCCGTGCTGCAGGGGCCAGGCAGGCAAAGCGAGTGGGACACCTGCAAAAACCTCCAGGGAGAGCAGGGAGCAGTGACCAACCCCTCCCCATCAGCTGGTGCAGGGATGCGTGGGGGGCTGGCTGTGCTGGGGGGGTGGGTGAGTGGGAAGAGGCTGCTGGCGGGTGAGTAAAGAGTATACTTACCCTTTCCAAGACGATCTCCTCATATTTGAACATTCCATCACTGCCATTCATCTGGAGAGAGGGAGACAGCGTGTTACGACTGTGTGCTGGTCGCTGGGGAATTCATTTTTCCCCTCTGACAGCTGAATATGAAGAATCCGACCAAAAAAGCTGCACCATCACCGCTGAAAAAAAGCCTTAAATGCGACTGCTTGAGCCTGCCCTGGAATTAAACCATGTGCTGCTTTTCTTTCTGGGTATGAGCCAAAGCCCACTGACTTTAATGCACTTCAGTGCAAAGCCTTTATTCTCCCAGCTCATTTCTTCAGCCATGAAAAGGAACTCAACCGAAGGCACAAAAGGAAATAACACCTTTGTTACGCAGCATATAATTAACCTCAGGAATTCACTGCTGGAGGAAGGGAAGAGAGGGGGTCGGTCCATTTAAAAGAAAAAAAATGTCTGTACATAATAACATAATAAACACCTTTAGCAGCTTATATTTTTAAAATCTTTTAGTAGCATGACTGTATTAACGGAAAATTCGGAATAATTCATTCTGAGAAATTAGTTGGGTGCAAAGGAAACAAGGTGTGAGAGTGGGGCACAGCAAGAGGTGAAAACATCATGCTGCCCTTATATACAAAAATGGTGTAGCCTGTCTCAGTGCTGCCCACCAACTGGTCCCCACGCTGAAAGGTCTCCCATACTCAAGAGTTTTAAAGCAGAGCTCTTGGAAACATAATGGATACAAACAAAAGAGATGCAACTGCAGGCTCTAAAATGGCAAATGTACAGTCAAAAAAAAAAAAATCTGTTTTCCTCATAAGCAGCAACACACAGGAAAACAAGGCAGGAGTTTCATTCCAGGTGATCAGGATCAGGCCATAAACAGCTGCTAACGTCCAAAATTTAGGAAGATTTGCAAAGCAATTGGCTGTTGGAGCATCCAGAGCTGTTACACTCAACAGAAACAGTCTCCATAGAATATCCCGAGTTGGAAGGGAACCACAAGGGTCATCAAATCCAACTCTTGGCACTGCACAGAGCAGCCCCAACAATCCCACCATGTGCCTGAGAGTGTTGTCCAAATGCTTCTTGAGCTCTGGCAGCCTTGGCGCTGTGCCCACTGCCCTGGGGAGCCTGTTGAGTGCCCGACCACCCTCTGGGGGAAGAACCTTTTCCTGAGATCCAACCCAAACCTCCTCTGACACAGCCTCAGGCTTGGGTCCTGTCACTGGTCAGCAGAGAGCAGAGATTGGTGCTGCCCCTTGGCTTCCCCTCAGGAAGAAGCTGCAGGTCCTGATGAGGTCTGTCCTCAGTCTCCTCTTCAGGTTGAACAAGCCAGGTGACCCCATCCTTTCCTCATATGGCTTCCCCTCCAGACCCTTCACCACCTTTGTAGTGCTCCTCTGGATGCCCTCTAATAGCTTTATATCCTTCTTACATTGTGGTGCCCAAAACTGCCCCCAGCACTCGAGGTGAGGCTGCCCCAGTGCAAAGCAGAGCGGGACAATCCCCTCCCTCACCAGGCTGGTGATGCTGGGCCTGAAGCACCCCAGGACATGGTGCTTTTTGGCTGCCAGGGCACACTGCTGATTTTTTGGAGAGGACTGAACTCTCATAATTTGAGTCACTCTGGGAAACAAGTGTCAGGACACAGTCAGTTCTGACTGACCAGGCAAAGGTGATGGAACCCCAGACTCAGCAGGCAGTTTTTCTAGCTGGCATTAATCAGGGGTCCAGGTGGAGGAGCAGTTCTGCAGGCCAGGATCTGGGATGGGGCTGTGCCACCTGTGACACACCATCCTCATCCCCTGCCCTGGGAGGCCAAAGCAATCCCACACCCTGTGGTGGGTACTGTGCTTCAAGGCCGAGGTTGGGGACAGTCCAGAGCTGAGAGATGGGATGGAGGCTCCAGGGAACACAGGTCGAGACGGCTGGATGTGCTCTGAGCCTGGTGCCTCTCAGCCATGGGAAGATTTCGGGGCAGAGTTCAGGGCTGGGAAATTCAGATGCCCCAACAGCAGAATGCTCAGATCCTCCCAGCACATTGGGAAAGGCTTTGGCCCTCTTAAGGAAGGATCCCTCTGCAGAAAAGCCCTGGAAGAGGTGGGATTAACCCAGAGCAGGATCCCTGACAGCCTCAGAGGGACAGGGACACATGGCCAGTGCCACCTTCTGCCACAGCGCTGCCCTGGGCTGTGCTCCTTCCCTTGCCCCAGGTTCCCCCTCCCGAATGAGCTGCCTTTCCCTCCTCTGGTCCTACCACACTGACTAATCCTGAGTGCAGCCGGCTCAGTGGCCCGTGCCGCCCTCACAGCCTCTCTCACCGCAGCCCTCGGGCTCAGCTCATCCCTGCATATCCCGGTGCGTGGGGCGCGCCGGCGCCTCTCTCCAGCTTTCCAGCCACTCAGATTCCTGGCACCCTCTGCTACTACACACATTGTCCTCTCTGCTTTGGCATTCAGCACAGTTGCCACACAGCCAGCCATATGCACACCCACGGCCTCGGAGGAACAGTGTACACATCCCTACAGGATGGGGATCTGCAGAAAGCTCTGACAATCTGTGAGTCGTGGCGAGAGCCAGCAGCGCGCGAGCTGGCAGGCGCCCGGGGTGCACAGACACCCCGGCACTCAACCCCGTCAGGCACCCCGCTGCCAGGCAGGGGGGCCTGGGGCATCCCCAGTCCCCAAACCTCAGGGCTGCCAAGGCTGAGCAGTGTTTTGCATCGCTCCCTGACAGCCAGCGGTGTCGGCGCTCGCTCGAAGGGGTGTCTGCTGGGAGCAGCCTGCTCTGGCCGGGCACTCTGGGGTCAGCCAGGCCTGACCGTGGAGTTTCAGCACTGATCATGTTTTCCAAATCCACACAACGGAATGCCAGTTAATTGTATAAGGAAGCCAAATGAAGAACTTAATATATACCACGTAACCAAGGGAACGGGCCAACAAAGAAAACGTTCCGGTGTCGGAAAATCGAATACCAGTCACTCGCTGACGGCAAAAACCTCCCCGTGACACCCACTGGAGCTGCCACGACCTGGCTCTGCTGCAGGTTGTTCCTCCTGCTTTTCACCAGTGCCCTGTGCCCCTCCCCAGCTCCTGTTTGGGGTCGTCTCAGTGCTATTGGTTGGGTGGGAAGATGCCTGGCTCCATTACCCCCAGGCAGGGAAAGCACACTCCTCCACCCTGCTCTCCAAGAGCTGGCAGGGGTGTCAGGGAGTGAACAGGTGATTAGCTGCTCCCTGCATATTCTGATCCTAGGAATCACCTGATTACTCATGGAAAAGAGTAACGGTGTTTTATCCCAAGCCCTTCCCACTCAACAAGCCCACCTGAGGGCTCGGGAAGAGGCGACTTTGCCGGCCTTCGCTTCCCCCTCGCTTTCTGAGCAGCGGGGAAATAGTTACCGATGACGGCATTTAGATCATCAACAGAAGGCTGCAGAGTTAATACTCATTTGATAAACAGAAGAGCACACACCTTCCAGGGCTACTGCAAGCTGTCTGCATGCTCTGCCGGCCAACACTGCACCAGCACACACGGAACACGCTCTGCAGTTTGCTAGAGAGTCAGGATTTGGGGTGGGAGGGGAAGCTGTTTGCTTATTTGCTTGTTTTTTAAATAAAAAAGAAGAAGGCCAAATTTAGAAGACTAAGATGGGGTTCTGCAAATGCAACCCAAATAGCCCACCAGGCTGCAGGAGAAAATAACCTGAAGGAAGGGTGATGCTGCCCACAGCCCCTTTCAGAGCAGGATGTAGCCTGGACCATGTCCCGTGGTTGAGGTGCGATGGGGATGGGCAGTGGGACCTGCTGGTGGAGCAGATGTGTATCAACATAATGAAGAGGGCCCAAAGGCTGGAGAGCCAGCCCTTGGTGGTGCCAGGCAGACCTGGCAGTGGAGGGCACCTGGCCATACCCCACACTCGCTCCAGCAAGAGGAAAGGGGAGCAGCAGGAGCAATGGGCACGTCCCTGCTGGCATGGACACCGGCACTGCTGGCGAGGGAGAGCTCTCCCTGCCTGCACATGGCAGGGGGCCCAGGGAAAATAGGTCAAGAGCTCTCTCCCTTCACCTTCCCACATCCACATGTCCTGCCACAGCACCGAGACCTACTGACTTGATTCCAGCTAACCTCTGGCCTCAGCCCCTGGTGTGCCCTGCCCATGGTGCTGGCTTTGGGAATAGACTATAAAAATGCCCTATTTCTGGTCAGCCTTTTGCCAGAGGGCTGTGAGGACCAACCTGCTGAGCATGGGCAGAGGGAAGGGGGTTTGCAGTGTGACAGCCCCAGCCGCAGCTGGGAGGACTGTGCAGCCACACTATCTGCAGGAGCTGGCAGTGGAACGTGCCACTGCCAGTGCTTGGGAACAAAGCATGAGGGTGTCAGTTTAGTTTTGATATTTTTTTCTGTTTTTTTCAGGCTTACAGGCAAGTTTGCCCTGCTCAATGGTACAGGAGTGTGGTGGTCATCTCTGCTGTCCCCCACCCTGCACAGACCACGGCTGGGGACCCCAACAGCAGAGTCAGCACTGCACAAGGAGGCTGCCTCTGTGTTAATTGGTGGCAGAGCCTTGGGCTCCTGTGGTGCTAGTGGGCTGGGATCAGGCCTGGGAAGCACTTTGCTTCCCAACACCTGGCTTTTAGAAACTGAGCACGTCATGGCAACTCATTGCTTGGCAATGAGGCACCAAAGGAGGCTCCAAGGACCCAGACTCTGAAACCATCAGCTCCTCAAGGGCTTTGGAGTGACCTTCCCTGCTCACTTTGGGACTGCCTGGCAGCAAGAAGTTGTTTCAGCTTTAGACAGGCTCCTCTGAAACGCAGAGACCCCATCTGCCATGGGAACTCTGTTTCCGATTCTCCATCTCCCTGCTACGGACCTGCTGGGCAAAATACAGGGGCTGAAACTGTGAGCAATGACCTTGGGGCTGGCGTGGGTGATCTCCCCAGGCACCCATCCTTATCCTTCAAAGGATGCTTTTAATCCTGCAGGCATTTTATAATGGTTTATTTGTGTTTTTACATTGTGGGGGTGCCGGGCTCTGCACAAGCCATAGGCAACAGAGCTGAGCCCCAGCCACCCCAGAGCTATGGCACTGCTGGTGCTCTTGGGGACGGAAGTGGGTGGACAGGGACATTGAAATGCAGAACAGATTTCTTGGTAAACAGTCAGGGCCAAATCCAGCCCAGCAGCTAGTCCAATGCAATCAATGGAGCTAGAACAGGAAGGAACTAGACTACATCCATCTGTTTATCATTACAGAGAGCATTGAATAGTTAAGTAATTAAAGACTGGAAGATGTGCCTTTAACCCTTCCAAATACATACTGTACCAACAGGCTTCAGCTTCTGGATTTGTGAAAAAACACGCTCACTGAATTGGCATTTCGGTGTTTGCAGCAAACTCCTGGTGTGGCTCCTCTGCTGACCTTGTAAACTGCTGAGGTTTTGGGGGGGTGTTTTCTCTGGAGCCTGAGGAATCCAGCACCCAGAGAAGGAAAAAATGGAGCAGGGTTCATTTCTCTCCTGGTATAATATCAAGTAGAAGGCAAGATGGTTTCCAGGCTGGAGGCTGTGAGGAATCAAAGTAAGGTGTCTCCCCTGCCCTGGGCACAGGCTCCTCCAGGCACACACCTGGGTATGGAGCTGAAGAAAATGCCCAGAAAATGACAGCCACAATCCAGTGGCCTTTTGACCCCTGCAGGACAGTCCCTCCTGGCACATGCTGCTGAGGCTGGATGGATGGGATCGGTCTCTGCCATCCCCAAGTGATGCTGGTGCCTGTCAGGGGTGCAGAGCACCCCCCTGAAACAGGGCCAAAACCACCCCAGGGGCTGCAGGAAGGCAGCTCCCATCCAGCTCAGCAAGAAAGAGCTGCAGCAGGAAGAAAGCATGGACAGGGATATGGAGGCGGAGGGAGAGGGAAGGATGTGAAGTTAATGAGCTGGACTAGAGGGAGGGAGCCAGGAGGGCAGGAAAGTGGAGTCCACCGCTGTGGAAGGAGGTGTCTGCTGCCCCACAGGTGGGCTCCCTGCTGCTGGCTTCTGCAGGGTTGGGAAACTTTCTATCCAGGAATACCTCCCTGTCCTGCTCACAGCACACTCCTCCCTTGCTTTGTGGTGTGTCCCTCCCCTCCAGGAGACATTGCCCTTTTTCCAGTTCCCTGTAGAACGGTACCAGCTGGGTGAGTGCAGACAGGAGGCTGCAACACAGCCCTGTCCTGCAGCCAGGGAGCCCAACACACTGAGGAAACCTCTGACCCACAAACACCTTGTCTTGCCATGGTTTGGGGACGGTAGCCCTTGGAGACAGCAACTCTCTTCTGCCATACAAGGCTGTTGGACCCAGGGCCTCCACGCTGAGAGATGCACCAGTGCCTGGTGGCTTCAATTCAGGCATAATTAAACCATACAGCCAGGGCTGTAGAGGTCTCCCTCCATCCCCCCAGCAGGAATAATTTGCAAATGTTCTGGGAAGGGATGGAACAGTGTGCAAACCCTACAACAAACTGAGGAAGATCATCTTTATACTCTGCCAAGAGTGCCAAATGCACTGTGGCTGCAAACACAGGCACCAAGCCCTGCTCAGCTGCTGGCAGCCTTCACTGGGAGAGGAGCAGCATCTGATGGGTCCTGCTGCCCTGAGGACCTGGGAGTGAAATGCCAGAAAGCACCCAGAGAGCCCTGCCTCCCTCCTGAGGGGCTGGGGCTGCCTAAGGAGGCTGAGGCAGTGTGGGAAGTCAAGGGATGCCCCAGCAGAGCCTCCCAGCCAACCTGCATGGGAGCTGGAGGAAATGGCTGTATGATTAATCCTGAATGCAGCCAGCCCAGCAGTTCCTCTGCCAGGGCCTTCTGCCCTGTACCCTCAGTGTGCTTGGAGTCTCCAGCATTGCTGCCAGCCCTGGTTCTGTGCAGTGTCACCCAGCCCCAGCCAGGTTTGGGGGTGGGACGTGCTGTGGGGACGTGGTGCAGGTATCAGGCTCATCTGCCGCCTCACCAGGGCCTCCTTGGGCTGGAAAAGTCTTTCCTGCATTGCTGAGCAGGGAAAAATGCACCACTTGATCAAAAGGAAGCAAAACGAAACCGGGAGACTTACAGAGAGCCCTTGTTCCAGCGAGTCTGTATTCACGATAATGGGAGCGGGGTTGGCCTGTGAGGAGACAAAAGTGGGATGTCACCAAGCTGAGCGATGAACCCAGCCCTTCGTGGTGCTCTGCCTCTCCCCTGGCCATGCCACCACAGGCACTCCAGGCCAGGCAGCAGAGAGGAAGGGCTCTCCTCAGCCCTCCTTCAGGTGCCTGAGACCTCTGGGACAGGAGCAGGGCCACAGCATGGCTCTGGGCGTTGATCCCCTCCTCAGGTCTGGTGTGTCCCAAAGACCCCATGGCCTTGGCTGCTGAGAAGGAGACAGTGGAGACTGGAAACTCTCCCAGACTTGTGCCAGAATCCCACCAGAACCAAAATTTACTTGAAATTCACAGTACTGAGGGGATAGGAAGCAAGAGGAGTAGGAAAAAAGAGTCCTTCTAAGAGAGGGATATATTGCCGGCAGATCAGACCTTCAAGCACCTTCCAACAGCTGCTGCCCCCTCCTAAGCACAGGGACAGGATTTGGCCCTTCATCCTTGTTAGTCCTGGGGAAAACTCTCTGCTTGGCAGCCTCAGCTCATCCCCCACAGCACCACACACATCCCCTTCTCCCAATGAACCTCTCTCCAGACCCCTCCTCCTGGGCTGCCCTCTGCCCCTCGGCTCTCTGCACGTCGCAGAACAGACTCTCGCAGAGGGCAGCTCGGGCAGGAGAGGGCAGGGAGGGTCTCCCGGGACAAAAGGCACAGGGGAAGCTGCAGCACCGGTGGCCGGAGGGATGGGAGCGGCCAGAGGAAGGACAGGAGGGGACGGCCGGAGATGGGGGACATGGTGGCCGGAGGAGGGATGGGACGGGAGGGGGTGGGATGGCTGGAGATCCGGGACGGTGGAGGCCGGAGGAGGGACGGGATGGGGTGGCCAAAGTGGCCAGAGGGATAGGATGGGACGGCCAAAATCTGGGACGGGGGAGACCGGAGGAGGACCAACAGTGGGCAGAGGGGCAAGACAGGATGGGGCAGAGGAGGGGGCGGCTGGAGAGCTGCGGTGGCTGGAGGGTTGGGACGGGGGGGCCGAAGGAGAGACGGAACGGCCGGAGATCAGGGATGAGGGACACCGGAGGAGAGGCAGGAGTGACCGGAGGGACAGGACGGGACGGGGGTGGCGATTGTAGGGCCAGGCCGGTGGGCAGGAGGGAGGGGGCGGCTGGAGGAGCTGTCCAGCACTGTCGGCTGCTGAAGGCTCGGGGTTCCATCGAGCCGCAGCCCCTGCCCGGAGCGAGGCAGCTGGGGAGGCGTTTGTCTCTTGACAGGGAGCGCGAGGGAGGAGCGGCCAAAAGCGAGAAACTCAAAATCCCAAGGCTGACGTTCCTCGCCGGCACGCAACGGAGAGTGGTGGGAAATCTGGAGGGTCGGGCGTGAGCCACATCATCCCGAGGCTCGTGAGGAGAACAGCAGCCAGAGTGAGACACGCAAAGAGACACGAGCTACAAGGGGAGGTGAAGTGAGCCGTCTGCCTTAGGGCATCAGGAACACCGGGGCCAGCGAGTCAAGGTGTGGGGTAGTGCAGCAATTAACAGGGGCCACTGTCTGTCCATTAACAGGGGTGTTGGACTGCAGAGCCCAATGGCCTGTGAGTCTGGGATATTTTCACAGGAGCAGGCTACTCCTTATTGCCCTCCTCTGGACTTGCCCATCCCTGAGTGACACCGGCCTCCTCACATAACCCAGCACGGCAGTCCCTTCTATCTCCTGTTTTAGTTCATTGTAGTTCTAGACTATTCACTCTCCTCAATTCGTAGGTGGGAGAGTTAAGGGTCGACCAGACCATGTTTCAAATCCTGCCCCGAAAGGTTCTGCTCTCATATAGATGGAGCAGGAGGTAGTTAATTTGATTTATTCAGATGCTTTCTGATCTTTCCTGCAGCTGTAACTATTGGTTACAAAATCATAGTTTTTATGGCAATTAAATCTCTTACTCGGCCAAATATGACCACTTCCAAGCACTGCTGCCAAACCCCTCCTCCACACAGAAGAGAATCACAATTTTCAGGTTCAGTGTCTTGGGATCTCCAAGGCCCAGAAGCAATGTTAAACTGGGAATATCCCCTCTCTGGCAGTATAGAGTCCTTGTATTTAATCCAGATAATTTGTGAGATAGAATATATTAAACCTGGCACGGGCTTTTATTAGTCCCAAGTGCAATTCTAGGAAGGGATTCCACATTTCAAGGCAAAAAAAAGCAGCTCTTCTACTGCCAGCAATTAACAAACGGTGGCACATCAAGGTTCGAGCATCCAGAGGCCAGCTCTTATTAGATGAGCTTCCAGGAAGGATGCAGAAGAGGCAGCCTAAATGAATGTAGCCCATCATGTGCCCCATGATTTATAACAAGAATTCAGCTCCACAAATGAGGCTTTGGATCCCTCCCAGGGAGAAGTGTTGTGTATCATAATGTTACAGAGGCTTTTGCAGGTCCAGCCCAAGTCCTCCACTGAGCCCCACTATACTCTTTGTTGAATTAATAATAGCCCAAAAAATCACACATCACATTGCCTCGCTCACACAGTGGTGAGCCCTAAGGACATATTTTGTTTAGCCTGCTCCCTGCACACTGAGCATCCTTCGCAGCCATTCCACACTAGTGATTTTTTTACATCTCAGAATACTGCTAGGAGCACAATTTCCCACTCAGGCTCCAGATGGGACCCAGGAGATACCGAATGTGAGTGGCTGCTCTAAAACAAAAGTCACACGTGGTCAGGAAGAACTCAGACCAGGAAATCTCCATTTGCCTCCTGTGGTCGGCTATTCCAGCTGCTACAAGAAAGGTGTTCGGACATTAGTTCTGATTTCCACTTCCAAACATTCCAACATTTGCACCTTGCTGGTTCTACTGAAGAGTCAGACCAGACCTAAGACTAAGAAATAAGCAGAGGACCTGACAATAAAAAGCTTCTGCCTCCCTCTGCCAGGCAGGCAGATGTACCGAGCGGCTCTGCTAGCCAGGGGAGGAGAGAGAGCGTCATAATTTTTTTGCTGGGCAGCAGGAACGTGCTGGTGAATTAACCATGCCCTCAATTCTACAGGGAATGGTAAGTAATTTATGCCCTAAGGAGCAGGGGGCTGCTGCATGCAGCGAGGAGAGGGAACAGGGCTGTGCAGTCAGATCACATTCAATGGGGGCTGTCAGATCTCTTCCATCTAACCCCCTTCATCACACTATTATTTACCAAGCCCTGTTTGTGCTTGGGGGGGTTTACAAGTGGAAAGAGACGAGGTCCAAACCCTACAGTGCTCACTCCATGGCAGCAGGATCACCAAAGCCCAGCAGAGCTGGAGGGGCCCTGAATTCCCTCCATCAGACAGAGGCACAAGGAGCTTGCACAGATCCTGGGTCTCAGGGGATGGAGCCTGCAGGGACTCGAGGACCTTGGGGAGTGAGTGGGGTCACTGCACAGATGCAGAGAGATTGATCTAGGCACAAAGCCAGCGAGGCAGAGGACAGCTGTTAGGAAAATCTGGGCAGCAACAGGAGTCAAGGGGAACGGTGGTGAAGGGGGGATGAAGTTTGAAGGTCAGGATTCAAGAGCCTTCTGGTCTCACAGGAGCTGGGAGAAAGCAGCGCCTTGCATTCACTGAGCTCTGCACAACAGTCCTGGTGGCAGCCACAGTCCAGGTGCTGAAGGAGGGAGCAGCAACCTGCTCCATGCAGTCCCCAGCAAGGGGCTGGCTCCCTGCAGCCAAAGGGAAGCTGCAATTCCAAGCAAATGGAGCTGGTCCACCAGCCTGCTGCTGAGGGACGAGTCCTGCTCTGTGGCATTTGCCCAGGGACTGCTCTCGGAGCTGGCACACAGGAGCTGAGCAGGGAGACTCTGAACTGAAAGTTCAAGATAATCTCTCCAGAACTGAAATTCCAAAGCTTTGCCATAGCTTCACACCCTCCACAGAGCGAGCATGGGGGGCCAGCCCACAGAGGTCAGGAATTATGTATCTCCTCCAGGCAAAATACACGTGCTACAGATGTCCCAGGCCAACAGCAACTGGATTGTGCCCACATATAAACCCATTTCCACCTTAACCAGCAACAGGACTCAAACAGGAGCCAGCACAGCTGACAAATAGCAGGCCTAACACGCAGAGCTGGTCTCTGCAGGAGGCTGGTGTGCCCAGTGTGTTATGCAGGAAGGAATGTGCAGGACAGAGTGACTATTTGTGACACTGGGCTACTGCACGAGAAGCAAAGTACTAACTTAACTCCTTTATTTCTGCAAATTCCCCAGATTGGATCAGACTGAAAAGTCAATCTGTCTTTTAATACGCTTTGTTTCATGCCTTCTGAGGCATAACAGTAGCACTCAGAAGGAAATGGCTCTGGAGATAAGTGAAATTCAGTCTTTACATCCTTTTAAAAGCTCTGAGGGGCAAAGGCCACAAGTGGGGAGAAACCCAACAGAAGCATCTAATCAGGGTGGACACTGAGCTGCTTGTAGTACAGCTCCATCTGCTTCGATTTCTTTTTTAAGGGTGTTAAACCATAGAGAAAGCTGTGTATTTACAGCTCTGGAAGCAGCTGCCCTGTCTCAGGACCCCACTGTGCTGGATGCTAGCTGTGAACACGCAGGTACCGGCTCTGGGATGCCGAGGAGTGGTGTGATGCTGCTGCGGCAGTGGGGTCGGCTGCAGGATGCCCGGGCACCAACAGGCTCCTGCTGTTGTGGGGAGCGGGTTTGCACCGAGATAATGAGCTAATTTCACAGGAACCAGCTCAGGTCCTGCCAGCACAGCACACACGGGGAGCCCGTGCTCGGCGCCACTCACCCTGATGAGCGCTGACACGCTCATCTGCTTTGTGCCAGACTTCCCTGCCCTGAGCACACAGGTTGGTTTTCCCAATGCTGAGGCCACCTCCTGCACAAACCCAGAGCCCAGCACGCAGCTCCCAACGCACCTGAGCGACCTGTGGGTGTGTCTGAGATCAATGCTGGACAGAAACCCACTCCTGAGGCTCCCTGTGCCTGAGGCAAGGGATGGGACGAGTCCCAGCGCTGGGCATGTGCCTGGAGCAGAGAGGGGCTGGCACCACCTCTCCACACTGCTCTTGGACCTTCAACCACCCCCTTGGCTTTCACCTGGCCATGCCCAGGGAAGTCACCTCACAGACCTTCTGTCGAAAAGCGACGTATGGCACATCCCTTCCCAGATGGAAGCCTGGCTCCCAGCTGGCCCAGGAGTTGTAGGGTTTTTCCTACACTCAGTACCAAATCCAGGCTTTGACCTTTCTATCTCTTCCCTTCTCAAGGGGAGAGGTACCACACTGCTGCCAGGGCTGGTCCCATTCTCACCGATCCCTGAGCTCATTTTTGCTTTCATGGGCTTTACATGGTGGCCGGAGCTGAGAGTGCTTGGGAACATCACGGGGCTGCAGAGCCCGGAGGGAGAGCTGATCCCTCAGGGTTCCCAGAGGCTGGGACAGCCAAAAGGGAGCAAAAGAAAACCAGAAGCTTCTGGAGGCTGAAGAATTTTTTGGCCAGAGATGAGTCTTCCTTCCCTTTAACTGGGCTGGATAAAGTAAGTCCACTCTGCACTTTTTCTCTCCCCCTCTGCAAGAGCAGCTTGTTGGCTGACATGGTTTGGGCAGAGGCAGGCACACATGACCCGACGGCGTGCCTGCACGAAGGGGAGCAACAGGCTGAGCCTGGCCCTGCCCTCCTTCTGCATAGCTCAAAATGTGCCATCAACCATGCAAGAAATGATGATGGGACTGACTGCGGAGCCTGTGGGTGCCCAGAACCCTCGGTGTCACTCCCATCTACCGAGGCACTGGTTGCTGCCCATGTCCCTGTGCTTGGCTCCCAGCCAGCATGGGTGGCCTGCAAGCAAGATCAGCCCTCCTCTCCAGGCTGCCCCCGGGAGACATCCGAGCTGGGACGTTTTTGGTGGCACGAGCAGGCTCTGGGGCCGTGGCAGCAGAGCCCCTGCCCCACGGCTGCACCTCGGCACGGGCTCAAAGCACCTCAGCCATCCGGAAACCATGAACGGGGGACTTGAAAGGTCCCTGGTCACAAGGATCTTTGGCAAAGCCACTGAAGTGCCCAAAGTGTAATGCGAACACAAGCAGCTACTGAGGGTTTAATCTTTGTTTTGGTGCTTTTTTTTTTTTTTTTTTTTTTTTTTTTTTTTTTTTTTTTAAGAGAAAGTTTAAATAGGGACTGGAAAAAGCCTTCACTCAGCAGGGAAGGAAGAAAGCTTCCCAAACAGAAGCTCTGTGGAGTCTCAGTTTCCATTTAGAAACCATTAAGGCCAGTGTGTTCACAGTTGAAAGTTAGACATCCTGTTCCAGGCTCAGCCCTCTAAAATAAGTGACCCAATTTGCAGAGGTGCTGGGCTTCAGTAGCTTCCCTCTGACCTGGTGGTACCAAATAAAATTGACTTGATTCCTTTTTTTCACAGGAAGAGTTGTTATTCTCTGAAAGAGTCAATGCTTTTATCTTCCTCTCAGCAAAATACATATGTATAGGGGGGAAAAAAGAGCGAATAAGGGACAGTGTTAAAAAAATAAAGATTTCTTTGGTTCCTGGAATTCAAATATCCTGTTTTCTTCTCTTCAGTAAGTTCCAGTGCACATCTAGTTAACAAGTGTTAAGAAACATGCTTCTATGGGAAAAAAACAAACCAAGATTTGCTAACAGAGATTCAATCTAAATTCCAGTTAATACAAAGGTGACAAGAAGTATCTGGGGCCTGGTCTGGTGTGCTCTGAAGCACCACATATTCCCAAAAATAATTACACCCTCTGAGCAGTTCTTCAGCAAGCCCCATCCGAGTGAGCTCTGCAGACTAAACCGTGAAGTTCATTTTAGATTCAGGCATTCTGAACTTGTTAAACGCTGTACTAAAAGTTTTCATCTCCAAGTCCCTGATACACGCTCACAGCATATTGCTGGATTTGCAACGAGGGCCCTTGAGGGCTCCCTACATCATCCCATCTTCACATGTGCTAAAACCAGCTGCGAGCATTAACACAGCCCACTGCACCCACAGTGCTGGCACAACCTCCCAGCAAGGGCTACACCCATTCCTGAATCACAACTGCAGTGCTGAGCCACAGGCACGCCGTCCCTCCTGCCATCACCTGGGGTTTGGGGTGGCAGGCAGGGTGCTCCCACACCCCACCCCAGCACAGAGCAGTGCTGGACCTGCTGCCCCCCAGGACCCAGAGCCCAGGGTCCCCTCGGAGAGCATCCTGCACGGAGCTGTGCACAGCGGGGGCCCGGCAAACAGCCACAGCCCTGATTACGGCCTGATTAGTCTTAATGACTTCCTCTCTCTAAACGAGCATTCACAGCTATGGAAGGAGCGGAAGCTTCTCTCCTCCCGTAATAGCACACGATGTGCTGAGGGGCTTACCCGAACACGGCAACCCTACAGGGACAGGGACAGCTTTTGCTTCGCTTCCACCTCTCACCCTCCTCCACACCCAGGGTGCTTGGAATGAACCTCTGGTATGGCCATCCCCTGGGCTTCCCTCTCATGCAACCCCCCTTGGCACCCTCCACCCCTGAGTACACCCTGAGGATGGCCAGCAGATCCTGGCTGAAACCCTGGCACTGGCCAGGACTGGGCTCAGGCAGGTCCCATTCATGTAACACCCAAAATCATGGTGGAAGAGCCAGGTAGAAAGTGCAGCCATGGGGGCAAGGGACATCCCTCCAGCAGGGAGGACAGCAGATGCTGCTGTGGCAGGAGCTGAAGGTCTTCCAGTCACCCCCAGGCTCTTCATGAGGAGAACTTCCTCCACACATCCCTGCTGAACCTGTCCATGCTCGGCCCTGGATGCCTCACCAATCCACTCCCCGCCTCTTCCTCCTCCTCCTCCTTCTCCAGTAGCATGGCAGGGCCACATCCTCCCATTTTTGGCAAGTATTTTCCTCTTCTTCCACATGTTGCATTTATGGGGTATCTCCCATTTATGTGTCTTCAGATGCTGCCTTTACAGCAGCAGCAGCTACACCTCTACTACAGCCAGTTCGAACACCAGCTCCAACACCTACCTCTCCCTGTGATGTTCTGGGGAGTCCCTCCAGCAGCTCAACACCCCAAAACCAGCAGCAGGGTGCAGCTCTAGGGCTGTGGTCTGTGCATGTGGGCAGGCTGGCAGGCAGCAGTTGGTAATCCAGCTGGAGAGGAGCTAAGCTCAGTCCTTCAACTCACTTCTCTAATTCCAGTGTTATCCCTCTCTGTATTAACGGGATGAGTCAACAAGAACAAGTGCACAGCCTCTGTCCAAGGGATTCACATGCTCAAAGAGAGATGGAAAAGTCTTACAGGTGAATAAATAAACTAAGGAGACAAATGTCCTCAGCTGTCCACTCCTAAATGAACTCAGTATGTTTTGTGAAGGAGCACTGAGAACATCTGACCTTCCTCAGCCCAGCCCAGGGCGGCAGCAGGACATGGGATGATCCAGGACGGGTGAGGGGAACTGGCTCACTCATCATCCGCATGTTAAAGCATAAGTTTCCCCAGGAGAGGCACAGGGAAGGGGGATGACTTTATAAAGCATTATCCAGGCCTTGATTCCAGCTGGGGGGCAGGAAAGGAACATCAAGACCATTACAAACATCGGCTGCTTCCCAGGTGCGTGGGGCAAGGGGCCGAGGGCGGGTGCGAGGCTGGGTTTGGGGGAAGGAGAGCAGCTCAGTACCTGGTTATAGCAACTCAACTGGGTGATGACGGCAGGATCAGCAGATGGAGATGCCCAAGAAACAAGCTGAGAGGTGAAATCAGATGGAGGGGGATATATTAGGAACAGACACGCAGATTTACACATCGTCAGTGAGGAGGTGACAAACAGGTCTTTGGAAGGGGAATCAAACTCTCACGAGGGAGTGGAGTGTGATGAGGAGTGTTGGAGAGGGAAGACTCTCTGGGACTCCGGCTGGCGGGAGGATGTGCTAGAAGAAATGCTGGAGGTGGAAGGAGGACAGGGGGACCACCAGTGACCAGAGAGCCGAGGCTGAGGAGATGGACGGGGTCGGGATCAGACGAGCACTGCGTTCAGCAACGGAGCCAGACGCGAAGGGCAAGTTTCACTACAGTTGCATCTACATTTAGGTTGCCAAAAATACCTTTCACAGATTGGCTGTCTTTAATTAAAAGGATGTCTCCTGTGCTCCTGGCACGATACAGAACTCATCCTGCCATGCGGGGCTCTGTGTGGAAGCTCTGCGGGGCGGCTTTCCCGCGGGACAGCTCTTCTTTTCCTGCATCCTCCCATGTCCTGCCAGTGCAGGGCAGCTGAGGCAGCGGTTGCTCCCCTGAAATGCCCCTCCACAGTGCAGGCACAGAGGAAAGAAGGAAAACTTCACCCCCTTCCTGTTTTGGCTTCTCTCCTTCCCTCCAAACACGGAGAACGCCTTCCTCCTCTCTCCTCCTCCACGTTTCAGTGCAAAGATTTAGCTAATTTCTTCTATGAATAGCACGGGAGTAGCCATAGCAACATCACCCTGCCAACCTCACCACCTCCACTGCCTCCGTGTCCCCGGCACCCTGTTCCTCTCACCCTCCCTCGCACCTCCCCAGGGAACATCTGGGGCTTCAGCCATTTCCCACAAAACAACCTGCATTTGGCTTCCCCCCTGCCCTCTTGGTGCTCTCCCTCCTTCTTTCCAGCCATACCTGCTCGTCACTCAGAAACCCAGTCTGAAGCCCCAGGCTTCTCTTTCCCCTCTGCCACCCATGGCCCAAGAGACAGGAGCCCCAAATCCAGCAGCACCCAAAGGCTCAGGGAGGGCTGCCCTGTGCCCACCTACTGCAGGTAATTTCCCAGGACATGGGAGGAACGTAACAAGCAATGTTTGTGTATCCAAACCCACCAGTGAACATCAGTGAAACTCTCGCTGCCAAAGACAGGCAGGGAGGACCTGTCCCACTCCTCCACCTGCCTGGCCATGGAGCACCTCTGCCAGGGGTGGGGGACACACAAGCCTGGCACGCTCTGGGCATTTGGAGGTGGTCAGGGACTCAGTGTAATGCTGCCCTAACTCCCCTCTGCATCCTCCTGATCCCCCCAAGAGGGAAAAAGGGTCCACAGAGAGAGGGGGCAGCAAGGCTCCACATTTCTGGCCAAGCAGGGCCAGCAAACCTGGGGCAGCCCTGGGGGCAGAGGGTACTTCCCAGCCACATGCCAGGGAACTGCAACTGCCCTTGGCCCCTTCCCCAGGCACCCCAAATGCACACGAATACACTAGTGAGACCCTTGGGATTCTCATGGGGGGGCCTCGCTCTGGTCACTGTGCCCAGCACCAGGGACCTTGGAGTGAACTAAAACACAGAACTGGACATTCCCTGAGGAAGGGAAAAGCGTTGGCTGCTTCTAGACCCTCAGCACATGGAGCAGTGCAGGAGAAGGGGCTTGGGCATGGCCAGGCAGCTGAGCACCCCTCTCCTGAGAGGCCGTGGGCGTTCGCTGTGTGAGAGGAGTGGTTTGAGCAGTCTGCTCCTCTAGTGCTGTGCATCAGGGATGCTTCCCTGGATCATGCTGCCGTTCCTCCCCCAAAAGCCAGGAGTCCTCCTGTCACCCCAGTCTGGCAGGGGAGAAATTGAGTCCCCCACCAGAAAGCAAGGGGGGGACAAGGAGGGCACAGGGCCAGTGAGAGGGATGGTGATGGAAACAATAGAGGACAGCAATGACATCAAGTGCAGGGACCGGGAACTAATGGACAGGGAACATGGATAGATAAGGGAGAAGAAATGGGAGAGATCTCAAAGGGGAGAAGAAAATCAAAGCAAAAAAAGATGAGAAACATAGAGCTCAGAGATTTTCCCCCTTCCTCCAGTGAGGATTAAGGGTTCTCAATTACTGGCACTGCCTGAGCAAGCTAATTTGTGTCCTAGAGAAGGGGAGAGGCAGGAGGAAAGAACAGAAGGGGCATTGGAAGTAGGAGGAGGTGCAGGTTGATGTTGGGACCACACCGTGTGTTGGGCAGCACGTGTGGGCATGTCTCACGTGCCATGGAGCTGACACAGGGTCCGTGAGTGTGCCATGATGTCAGAGAACATGCACCACCATATGCACCTGGGAGCACGCTTCTGATGGTGGAGCACCAGCATGCGCCTCAACTCTGATTGTGTGAAGAAGCAAGGGGAGGAAAAAAGGTGGGGAAGCTCCTCAGGAGGTGAACAGATCCCTGCTCTCCCGGGAAAGCCTCCTGGCCCGCGTACCCCTTCCCACCTCGGCTGCTGGAACTGCTTCCAGGGACAGGGAGCTCATTTAAAGGGGCAGCCCTGAAAAATGGCAGCCCTGCCTCTAGCCGAGGCTCTCCCGGACACAGAGGCTGCCTGTGGAGAGACCGCTTTGCATCCGCAACATCCAGCCAAATGCACCCAGAGCTCAACATCTCCCGGCCTCCCGGAGCCAAACCCGCCTGCCTGGGCACAAACCATGCCTAGACGTTTCCCTGTTACCACCTTTTGTCCCTCTGCCCACCACTGGACTGGGAAGAACATGGATTCCTCGTGGCTCAGGCACTTTGCACCCTTGGATCAGAAGCAGAGCGTTGCCGAGGTTTTTGCTGCAAGGCTTTACTCATTGCATACATTTGCTCCACACCAGGGAGCGACGCTGCCTGCTCTGATACAGGCGGTGCACATACCACACACGTCATATTCTACATGCAGACCCTGCTATGCTCACACAGCCTCAAACACTGGCATCCTCTGTTGCTTGTGATGCCGTGAGGAGCTTTTGATTTTTTTTTTTTTTAATTTTCTTTTTTTTTCCCCCACGTTCAGAGAGGCTAAGGCAGAGCAGAGAATCCCAACGCGGACTTCCCGAGCAGCCCAAGCTCCATGGCAGCACCACAAAGAGACAATGATTCCTCTTCCACCATTGCAAAAACATGAAAGGCTCCCCTGCCCAGGCTGCCACGGCAGCAATGCAGCTGGCATCACTTCCTTCTCACACTGCTTGCAATCGCCTTACCAGGAATCCTGGGCCGGACCTTTCATGCAAGCAGGAGTAGAAAGGAGAGAGCAAACCTGCTTCAAATTCTCTGCTCCTGCCCAGCTCCCCGAGCTTGCTGCTCTGGATGGAGGGAAGGAAAGAGATAGTGAAGGAAAGATGGAAGAATGCTTGCCAGGAATCAGCAGGCGAGAGAGAGCTGAGGCTGATTTTGATGCAAAGAGTGGCAGAGAAAGAGACAGAAAGTAGGATCAGGCTGATGGGAAGGTGGTTGGGATTTTGGGTGCCTTCTGTAAATATCATCTGAGCTATCAGCTTTGAATCTAATTATTTCAACCAGAGCTACAGACGGAGACAGTAATGAAGAAAAAGCAGAGGAAGGGAAGAAGAGGGTTGTGTTTGCCGAGGAGAGAGGAGGAGAGAATTCCCATTGATTCCCGTGTGTCTGCCTGCTACAGCATCTTGAAATAATAATTAGAAGGATCAATAAGAAATCATGTGAGGTTTGAAGATAATGAATGAAAGAGGCAAGAAGAAGCAAACTGAAATGCCTTTCCTTCAAGCAGAGTAAATCGTTTTTCAGGCAGGGTCTAGCCTCCATTTTAATGCTTTGCAAACAGATCCAACCATTTTCTAAGCTGGCTTGTGGGTTCAAAACAAGACTGGTCTCTCCATTTAGGGGAGAAAGAGAGACATAGCCTGAGAATGGGTCCTGGAGAACACTGATAAAATGAATGTGTGTGGGAAGAAATGGAGGCAGTGAAATGGGGCAGAATGCACACAGCACGCCAGCGACCAGAGCAGGGTTACGTAATAATCTCGGGGAGCAGGGACGTAGCAGCAGAGCGAGGAAACCACAACTCAGTGGAGAGTGGGTGACAGTTTGGGAGCGCTGGCAAGCAACGCTGCGAACCCACGAGGCTGCCCAGCGGGCAGCACGCACCATGCCTGCTAAACACAGTATGACGGGATGCCCTTCATGCTGCCAGGGCTCCAGGCAACGGCACCGCGAGCGGCACGGACCTCAGGTGGGGTGTCCAAAACACATACATCATGCCCGACGCCCACCTTTTGCCACGCAAGATCCATCTGGCCCAGCTCGGCCCTGGGGAGGCTGTTCCAGTGCTGAGCTCCCGCGCTGGGCAGGACCGCGGCAGCCAGCCCGAGCACCGGAACACCAACCCGACCGACTCCGACGCCAGCCCGACAACAACGCCGGCATCCAGCCCCGGCAGTGCCAGCATCCAGCCCCGGCAGTGCCAGCATCCTCCCGCGACGCCCCGGCGGTGATGCTGCGCCCTGCCGCGAACCCGCCGCGGACCCCGGGTTACCCCGACAGCCGCCCGCCCCGTCCCGTCCCGCACCGGGGAGCGGCTGCCCGGGGCTGGCCCGTACCTGCTCGTACCAGTCGCGGCTCGAACACGTGCACTCGGGCCACCAGCCCGGGCCGCTCCCGTTCACCTTGGTCGCGCTTTTCCCCGGCGGCGGCGGCGGCGGCTTCAGCGCGGCGGGGTCGCGGGCGGGGGGCCCCAGCTTGGCCTTGCCGCGGGCGGCGGGCGCGGCCCCCCCGGGCGCGGGCAGGGTCTGCGAGCCGTACCCGCCGTAGCCGTATTGCTCGTGCTGCCACTCGCCGTACGAGGGGGGCTCCATGCGCCGCAGGGCCGCCATCCGCGTTACCTCGTAGCACTCGGGGCACTTGCAGCAGTGGTGGTGCTTGTGCATCGCTGCCCTCACACCATAGAGCCGGCTGGGAGGGAGGGAGGGAGGCGGCGCGGAGGGGCGGAGGGAGGGAGGGAGGGAGGGAGGGATGCTCAGGGGGCGGCAGCGGCCCCCGCCCCGCGCAAGGCGCGCCTGCCGCCTCTTCGCCCGCTCGGCGCCCCCGGCCCCGCGGGAGGAGAAGGAGGAGGAGGAGGAGGAGGAGAAGGAGGAGGAAGGGAGGGGGATGGTGTTACAGCGCGGCGATCTCCGCGGGGGCGCGCCGCGGCATCGCCCACAACGCCGCTCAGTCGCGGGGCCGCTCCCGGCGCGGGGCGCGGGGCAGCAGCTCCGACCCGCTGCGCTGCATGGGGCGGCTCAGCCCGGCCCGGCTCGGCTCGGTGCGGGAGCGCGGCACCTGCGGCGGCGCGGAGCATCCCTCGCCCCCCCCTCCCTCGCCCCCGCAGCCGCCAATCCGCGCCGGCGGAACCTCCGCGCCCCGCCCCGGCGGCGGGGGCGCCGCTCCCCGCGCTCGCCCCGCGCACCGGGCAGTCCCCGCGCCGCCCCCGCGCCGCCCGGGAGGGACGGAGATGCTCCGCTGCGCTGCCTCGGGCATCACCTTGCGCCTGCCCCTCAGCCCGTCCCTGCCGCGCCGGGCAGCCCTCGCCGTTCTTCCTCCAGCCTGGCAGCCCCGACAGCTTTGTGGTTGACACCCAAGAGGGGGTTCAGTTTGCCTCAGCTGTGGTGCGCACTGGAGTATGAAATCATTTTTCCAGTCCTGGAAAACCGGTCGCTAGGCTGGCAGCAGCATCTCTTGTTGCATCTCCATGTGAGTTCTAACCCTGCTTTGCTGGGAATGGCTGGCCTTGCCCCTTGAGCCATGGGTGTATCGGGGATGTAGAAACACCGAGGGCCTTTGTTGGACCTTCCACCTGCTGCCATCAGGGGATGGTAAAAGCCGAGCAGAAATGCCTGCTGGTGCAGCAGGGCAAGGATGCTGCTGCCAGTGCAGCTCAGGCAGTCCTTCACCTCTTGCACAGAAGTGCAGAACAGGAAGAAGTTCAGAAGGGAGTCACAGAGAAAAATTGAAGGGGAGAGAAAAAATCCATTACAAAAAGCAACACCTGACCATTTAGAACCTGAATCCAGCCTTCTAATGCTTAACAGTTGTAATAAACACGAGGGTGGGTGAATTCAAAGCAATGGTACATAAATATGTAGAAGAGCAATGAAACGTGCACAGCAGGGCTCCTGTAGGGTATGGGCGAAAGACAGAAGCAGGAGGGGGCCACAAGTTGAGCCACAAGACATGGTAGTGCAACACCCCAGTTCAGGCTGCAAGGTCTGCAAGGCTCCTACTGGTCTCCTGCAGCTGGTGCAGTATGGTCCTAGGCATGAGCAGGGCTGTGGGAGGAGGAAGCACACGATGGATGGCCAGACAAATGCCCCTGCCCACTCTTTATTTCTTTAGCTCCTTAAACTGCAATACAAAATTACTTCTGCACTTCACCTCTGCAGATAGAGGTGCTCCTGCAGTGTTTGCTCCCAAGCAGTCAAGTGCACGCAAAAAAGTCTTTCTACCCGACGGATCTCAGTGCCACAGGACACTGCAGACCCCAGGAGCTCACTGGGACGAGGAAGGATGGGATGCCTGCAAGCTTGTTCAGAGGTAAATCAATGAAAACCCGCGTGTGTGTGCACAGCAGGAAAGCACACAGTGTTGGGACTATCATCAGAGAGCTTTACACTTCAGGTTTTAAGGAATTAGGATCATCTCCACACCTTCTACTGCTCCTTGTGCCATCTCCCAGAGCACATGGTGCTGGCCTTGCAGGAGGATGCTGGGCTGGCAGGCCCTGTGCTCTGGGAGATGCTGCACCTCCTTGACAGCCTCTGTGGACCAGAGGGTAGGGCACGTTACCCACGTGGAGAGGGCATCCTGCAGCAGGGAGGGCACAGGTGGGAATGACAGGAAGGACTGGGGCTGGATTGAAACTCAGATAGGGGATTGCTGCACCAAAGCAGAGCAAAAAGCCTTTCAGAAACAGGCACATGGTCAGTGTCTCCCCATGTGAGAGCAAAAGGACGGGAATTCCATCTTGGCTACCCACCATCTCCCACTCTGAAGCACCTCTGAGGTCTGAGTCACTTCATCAATGAGAGGTACCAGTAGCATAGCCATAACTAATTACTGCTCCATTCCAGCTGCAAACCTCCTTCCCTTCACGGTTCCCATCCTGGGATGGCCTGGTTAGGTTGTAGGGATCATACAGTGGCCACCCAGCGAGGCCCCCTCCACTACCATGAGCCTTCTCCAAAGCCATCTTTGGGCCCAGGTCAGTCAGGAGATCCCTGCCTGGATGAGGCTGACCTGGGTGGGAGGAAAGCACCAGGCAAAGGCACATGCAGAGAGTGTAACCCCAACTGCTCCCACCTGCCCTGCTCCAGACACATCTCCTTTCACTCTGTCCTGTGATGGGGTCAGGCAAGGACATGGCCATTCACTCAGGGGGGAAGTGCAAAAGCAAAGGACAAGAGCAGTTAGGGAAAAATGCTTTAATAAGGAGCTGAGTGAACAATAAAGAGAAGCACTGATTTTTTTACCCCCTCCCAATTTTTTTTGTGTGCATCCTCCACAAGGAAAGTATCTGGTCCCCCTGAGGGGACTGCCATGGGTACCCCCACATGGGAAACACCCTCCCTACCAGCCCTGGGGTGCCAGCATCACTGCCTCCACCCCACTCCACTTGCCACCTTGGAAACTCAGGGACAGCTCCATGATCTAAAACATTCTGCTGCTTTCCCCTGCTCTCCTACCTGTTAGTGCCTCATCACTACCTGCAAACAGAGGGGCCCTGAGCCTCAGCTGTTGCAGCTCTGACAAAGCCCTTCCCTACCTCTTGCACGTCCCCTCCCAAAAACCCACATGTCCCATTTTAGCTGCCATGAGAATTGTTTAATTCCTGTTCCTTTGTAATGAACTGCATGTGCTGCCTGCTAGCCTCAATTTAAAGGAAAAAAAAAAATCCCTGGTTGCTGCCACCTGCTTGCAACATTCCCTAATGCTGCACAGGGTTGGGAACACCTTATCAAGCTCAAGAGGAGGCCAGGGCTAGCTGGCCAGGGGCATCTGCATCCTGTGCTTCTCCAGCTTGATTTAGTGAGTAGTGGCATTTTGGCTACTGGGAGTGGCTCTTCCAGAGACCAAGAGGTGTGGGCACCTACACTGGGGTGCCCAGATCTGAGTCTGGCAGGGCAGGCACAGTGCCCAGCACAGTCAGGCACCTGTGGGCATCTCACTACAGTGATATGGGCATTGAGCAGAGCTAAAGGAGCTGGGAGCTGATTTCCAGGCAGGTGCCTTCATGGAGGGAAGTGATTTGAGGAAACCACCAGCTCTCTCATCCTCTACCCTCTTCCTACCAGAACTCTCCCCGTCTTATTTAAATTCAGCTTTGGCAGATGCTCTTTTTACAGGAGCTAATTTCAGCAAAGTGTCAAGAAATCCCTGGAGATGATGCTATTTACAAGGCCCGATGGCGGCACGGAGCTAGGATTTATCCGGTGTCGCCGGCATTTCAGCCCCTGTTGTCGCTTCCTTCCTCTCGCATGAAGTCCTGCGGGAAGAGGAAGGCAAGTGTGAGGCACCAGGAGCTGGGGGTTTGTTGCACCTACAGCCTTTCTAGGAGCAGAAGATGGGGGCAGGCTGAAGGCAGCCAGCTCCTTGCAGAAATGACAGAGCGCTGACTTTCGCCCAAGAGAGGTTGGGTCCTGCCGGGGGAACCAAAGCCACGCGTGAGCTCTGAGCCTGGGTGCACATAGGGAATCTTTATAATGCTGAGAGGGGAAGTGGAGGACAGTTTTGCACGGGGAAAGGTATGTTTTTCAACCACAAGCACCTGCAGAAAGCTACCCAAGACACACAGCAGAGGGAGGCACCAGGATCTGCAGCCACCCAGCTGAGAACAGGGGACAGGGAGCAGGGGCAGGGAAAGGTATCTGGGAGGGCAGGCAACGGGGAGGAGAGCAGCAAAGAAAGGAACCAGCTGAACTTGGCTCAGTCTGTCAGTCAGTTCCTCAGCACTACCACAGACCTCATCCTGCAGGGATTTGCAATTTGCTGTGTCTGGGGCTTGTCAAATGGAACCTGGAAGAGGCATCCTCTGTAGAGGCTGCACAGCTCCTGAGAGAACAGGGCTGGAGGTTCCAGTGAGCACTGGAGGCTTTGCACAGTCACAGGTGAGTGGGAAGGGGCAGGTTAACAAACATCTCACTCTGTGACTGTTCCTTCCTGCCACCAGCAGCGATTCACGCTGAGAAATGTGCAGCTGGGATAATAATAACCTGGCACACCAAGGGACCAATAGCTCTCAGCACTTTCAGGGCACATGCCCAACAAATTATTCTCCTCCAGGGCAAACCCATTTTCATTCTATTAATGATCCCTGATACTTTGCCCAGTTCCTGTATCCTCCACTCGTGGCAGGATGGCACGAGGGTCTTCAATAAACACCATCGGCCAGTTTTACATCGTGGCCAACTAAATGTCTTCCAGGGCTGTGCTGGTGGGGTAGAGGGGTGATGGAGACCTGAAGCAGGTCCCTTCAGCAGAGCCCAGGCTCCCTCCCTGCAAAGGAGAGCCTCTATTTAATAGCAATCAGCTGCAGCAGAATTCCTGACAACCTCCCAATGCCCGCAGTTGCTCTCCCCATCACATGGCAGAGACGATCCTGCCTTGAGCTGGAAGCATGGGCTGTCTGCGGGCACCTCCCTCCGTGCAAGGGGGCAACCTTGCTGCTGCTTGGGCACAGCAATTACAGCACTGGCATGTGCTGTGGTCTGCAGGTGCCCACTCCTTGTGTGTGCCTCATTTCCTTTAGACTGAAGCACAGCTCCAGCCTGATGGAGCACAGGAAAGGTCTGACAATGTGACCATGGCACAGCTTCACCACTCCAAGCCAGAGTCAGAGCATTCAAATCTCGCGTCTTTAAGAGAACCAGTTGCTGTTTTTTTTGTCCCGTACCTTGATCTCCAGCTGGTTGTGCCTAGTGTGACCTCACCAGACATCCTGTTTCCCACCATCTTTCGCTAGTCCCAAGCTGTCCCTGTCTGTGCTTACACACACTTAGACCTAGTGGGAGCCAGACACACCCTACTTGGGCTGTACAAGGCTGTCACAGATCTCCTGGCTGGCCCTGCACAAGCCGATGTGACCTCGGGACCACAAAGCCCCACAAGTTGACCCTCCAGGGCTCCTCACCAGGAGCCATCCCTGAAGGAACCAGTACCATCCTCAGAGTGGGTCAACATGTGGCTCTGAAAGGCAAGGGCTCAGCACCACCCTGCCCGGATCTGGGGATGCCCTGGGCAACACGGACCTGCCCAGGGGGGCCTTTCCCCATATCCAGGGCCCAGGAAGGGTTATTCCTTCCTCGATTATTCCCACTTGCAAGAGAAGGGGAGTGTTTTTGCTTGGCCAGTCCTGCTCCAATCTGCCCCTTCCGGACGGGGCAAAGCCCACCCCGCAGCTCCCACCACCCACAGCCATGGGGATACCGGTGCCTCACCCGCGCAGTGATACCCCACGGAAACCCACCCAGCCCCGGGGACAACAACGAACGCTGGTGTTCCTGGGAGCCGCGGTGAAGGGGAGGGGGGGGTGTCTGATCTGGCCCGGCCCTGCCCCTTTAAGGGAGAAAGCGCTGCTCGGAAATTTGTGAATGGCTGGCCCCGCCCCCGCCCCGCTCGGCCAATCAGCGCGCTCGCCGCGAGGCCGCAGCCGGAGCACGGGGCTCTCTTAAAGGCGCCGCGTCCCCACCCGCCCGGCCCCGCCACGACACAGGACGGCACCGCTTCGGAACCCCGAGGTGACCTTCAAAGCGGCTCGCAGGCGCCGGGTGAGGAGGAGTTCCTGACCCACAGGCACACCCATGCTTTTCCTCAAGACTGACACACTAGCAACACAAGCCCCGGAGGATGGATGATGACTGACGAGGGGCCATTTCCCTCACACTGGCTTCAGGGCTTGGCTTGGACATGGGATGGTCAGGTCCCAGGGACTGGACATCCAGAGCACACAGCTGATCTGAGCTTCCCCCATGTGCTGCCAAGCCATGGTGCAGGGAGAGCTGGGAGAGTGGTTTCAGCACCCTGCTCTTGTTTTGGAACACATCAGGAATGTGGGAGTGCTCCCACAGCCCCAGAACCCCAAAGCTTACAAAACCTCCCTGCAAAAACACCCCGTGAGATTCAGCTGTGCAAAATCTACCACTGCACAGAGGGGAAATAGCTGTGTGGCACCTGCCAAGGGAGAGGGAACGAACAGTGCAGCAACGGGGCTGGAACACGCACGTGAAGCAGCAGGCAGAGCTTGCCCCTGGCTTCAGCAATAAATCCAGCTCCAGGTCCAGCCTGGTCTCCCCTTGCACTGCAGTGCAGTGCCCCCTCCTTGCTCTGCCTCAGCTCCTCCCGCAGTCTGCTGTAGCCCAAGCTGTGAAATGATCGGATCTAAAAATACCCTTTGAGAGGAGGGGAACAGCCTGGCAGGACATTGCCATGTTTCCTGGACACGTGCAGGTGGAAAGCTGGTTGTGAGGCTGGGCAAGCAATGTCAGCCAGGCAGGATGGTCTCTGTGCCAGGGCTTTGGGCACAGGCCCTGGTGTACCTGAGCAGTGCCAGCCCCAAGTGCTATCCAGGCCACAGACTGCAGGAGGCCTTTGCCTGAGGCTGAATACTTGGAATAATTTTTAGGTGCAATGCCAGCCAGACTCCTGCAAGGTGCTTTGTAGCTGCAGGCTGCAGGGCTCAGGCAGGTGCTGCCCTGGGGCAAACCTTCCTTTCCTGCAACAGGACATGAGATTGGCTCCAAATGCTGGCACTGATGCAGCCACGAACAGCCTAAACCCCCAGAGCAGGCAGGGCAAAGCCAGAGGAGCCAGCACACGGCAGAGAGCACCTTTCCAAGGACTCACCCTTGGACTCACAAGAGGGATGATTTCCAAACCCACGCTCAGTTCCTATCCCCCTCCTGCACTTCCCCCAGCTCCTACCAATGCCGAGGATAATGCATCTCTCAGCGTAGCTTGATACTGATCCTCCAAATCCTAAAGACTATAAACCTTCATGAGCAGTTATCGTGGCTGCTCTATTTATAACAGTGCTAGTGCTGCCTCTGCCACCAGAATCCTGATCTCTGTCCAGCCTCATGCCATTAAGATGCAGTGACATTCCCCCAGTTCCAGCACTCCAGATAGGAAGCAGCTGGCCTGCCAGGCTCTGCCTTCAAGCTTGGTTTGTTTCTTTAAAAATGGTGAGGAGAGCCTGTTTGTTTTCCAGAAATGCACCTAGGAGGTGCTGGGGTGGCTATGAGGGGGGTGGAGTGTGGATGGGTGCAGGACAGGGTGGCACATCCCAGGCTGTGGGTATGGAGGCACTGCACGTGAGAGCCCCTGGTGGGTTTGTGCTACAGGATTTGGGCTCCAGGGCTTCACTTTGGTTGCTGCAGGAACGTGGTCAGTCACCTGACAAGGCAAAGCAGGAAAGGAGGAACCTGGGAGGTGCTGTGCAGACCCTGCATCGGCTCCTCTTGGACTCTTGGTAAACAAGGCAGACAGAGACCCAGCAGGGACAGTGCAGCAGCTCATGGAGCTCCTGGCCAAGGCACCCATCAGTCCCCATCCTGCTGGAGAAGCCTGTGAATGGTCTTGGTTCTTGTTTTCAGAGGTATGCACAAAACCCATCAGTGTGAATCTCAGCGTGGAAGTTGCTCCTGAGCTGTGCTCCCGTGGGCATGGGCAGGCACAGACAGTAGATGAAGGCAAACAGAGCTGAAGCAATAATGTGGAGGGAGGATGGATGGACTCCAGGTTGTCTGGATGACTCTGGAGCATGGCTCTCTGTGGCTTCCCAGAGTCTCTTCCTCACTGATCCCTTTCTACCACTGCATGGGGAGTGCTGCATGCACTCACACCATCAAAATAACTTCAGAACAGGGACAATGACTTGGATGAACGGAGAGACCAACAGTCCCACGTCCAGCAAGGCTTTCCTGTGCAACCAGAAACACCTTTGTGTCTGCCAAGGATCTTCCTTTTGCTGCTGGTTTTAGACAAAAAGTCCCCAAGCAGAGTAGTAATAGGTGGCCATGCATGAGATTTTGGTTTGACAGACTGGTGGCTCTACTGACTTCTTCATACTTTGCTGAAGCTGTACACTGAAGTGGGAGAACTGAAGTCTAAGCATGTTCATCTCTGCAGCAGGAATAGCAAGAGCCTCTAGTAAAGCTGAGGCCGTTCAACCCCAAAATGTCCACCAAAGTGACAGCTCTTACTGACACAGCCCTTGCTGACCCCCCCCACTTTGAGCAGCAGCATCAGTGGGACACAGGCAGCCAGCTGCCCAGCTGGGTGCCCATGTGTGCAGGGCTGATGTGTGTTCAGCCTGTGTGTGTTACTGCAGGCAGACCCTCTCTTGGCTTCAGCACTCTGGGGCCTGTGTCTACAGTGCTGAAACACAAAACTGCTGGAGAGCATCTGAATGCCCTGGGGCGACCTACAGGCACAAAGTGGCTCAAGTGACTCTGGGGCAGCAGCTGCCGGGGCCTCTGGGCTGTGAGTTGCTTTTCTTCTCTGCTTCTCCTAAAATAAACATGCTCTCAAACTTGCATGGGGATGCAATGGGGAGGGGACAGTTTCCCAGGGAGCTGGTTGCTTCTGTGCTCCCATTGCCACCTCCCAGGATTTTGGGCCTGCAGGGCTGATGCTGTCGGGCTCAGGTTGAGACAAAGCAGTGGTCAGTCTGGCCTGCAGCAGTGGCTTCAGCTCACAGAGAGGACACGGGGTGGTGAGGACAGCAGGGTACGTGCAACCAAGCAACCTGATGGGGGGCTGCATTCAGTGTTAGACATTCACCACAACAGGGATCTGCTTAATTTCCCTGATGCTTCACGCAGAAGCAAACGGCTCCCTGGTGCTCCCCCTCTCACACATCTCGCAGAGAAAATGGAGAGTGGTGGGGCTGCAGCCAAGCCAGGGGAGCGGGGAGCTCACAGCTCAGGCATCTCTGCGGCTGCAGCATCTGCCGCACACCGAGCTCATCCTGACCCGCTGCTCCTGCCAGGCAAAGGTGCAGAGCATGGGAACGCCCTTCTCTTCGGCCAAAGGCATATCGGGAAGGAGGAAAAAGGCACTTGGGAGAAGGCGGGCGGAAGCAGACAGCCGGTCGCCACGCCGGCAGCACAGCTTGCCTTTCTCTGCCTGATTCCCCGGGGAGCTCCATGGACCTGCTCGGCTCCTGAGCTGTGGGTTATAGGGCAGACTGATGCCTCTTCTTCAGCAGCACGTGCAGCAGGGAGGGCTCCTAACACTCTGCCCAGGGCATTTCTTCCAGGGCTGTGTATTCCCTGGGACACAGGGAGTGGAGTGGGAAATTTTTGGCCTTGGCCCAGCAGGGCTAAAGCACAGACTGCACCTCTCACGCTGCGAGTTCGCTCACAGCATCCCCACACACCCACAGCCTGTGGGAGCAGCAGCGGCCCCTGCCAGCAAGGTTTCCTGTCCACCAGTGATTTCAGAGCACACACACAATGTCTGTCCTCTGAGGCAGTCTCACTCGTACTCTCCATCACGTTGACCTGCTGTTGCTCAGTGTCATCTGTAGGGCTGAGCAAGGACAGAGCTCTGGCGCTGGTGTCGGGCAGCAAAGCGGCAAACCCTTCGGCAGGTGGGAGGGGATGCACGGGCAGGCGAAGGCGGGAGGGGCGGCACTGCCCTGGCGCGATGACAGGGATGAAGTCAGAGTGGTTGCAGAGCCGTGCTGGGAAGCAGGAGAGGGTGGCAGGGAAGGAGAGCGGCGCTTCCTCGCAGGCGCACAGCTCTACTCATCAGCGGCATTGTTCCCTTTCATTTATCTTTCCAGCTGGCTGCTCTCTGCACAGAGAGCTGGCTGCTCTCTGCTGGCTGCTCTGCTCTCTCCGAGAGCTGCAGCCTTGCCAGCCTGTGAGCATCGAGAGGCATCGTCCCCAGGAGCGTCCTCCTGAGCCTTCCTGCTGCAGACACACACAAGCCCCGAGCAGCCCTGCTAAGGCAACCACAGGGCTCGGGAAAAGGTTGAAATGAAGGATTCAGCAAATAAAACTCGATAAGCCCAAGAGCTCAGGCAGGACTGTGGCTCTGTGTGCCCCAGCGGGGCATTTTAGCTGGCCAAGTCCCCTTGCTCCTGTCCTGTTGAGGGCTAAACATCCACTTTCCCTTGGAGGGATGCTTTCAGCCCACTATGCCTTGACAGGAAGCACATGTTGTTGCTGTATTTACCGGCACCACTTCCTTCAGAGCAGCCATTTGCACGCTGCAGGGCTACTCAGAGCACACCCATATCCTCGCCAGCAGGCAGAAATTTCCTGTTCCTGGAAGCATTTGTGCGGAGAGGCAATTTATTTGTCATGTATCTTCCTGGCTAAAGCAGGTTAAGGTGGCTCTTGCTCTGCTAACACTGCTGGGGAGACCTGAGGGCAGGGGAGAGGAAAAAGCCAGGACACCATAAAACTTATTTACATCAACGGATGCAATAAGAGCATTGCACTTACTTCAGGCAGGACAAGCCACTTCATCATCTTGCCTTCTATCAGTGGCAGAGTGTCCCCTAGAACTCTTGTTCCTGGGCTGATAGCACCAGGGCAGCAGCTGCCCTGCCCTGCAGCTGGTGCTCCCCTGCCCTAGCATTAAGTATTGCCTATTATCAAAGCTTCTCTGGTTCTTCCAAGTGCCATTTGCCTTATCTCAGGTGTTTTTCTGAAACCCACTTCAGAAATGCCAGTGGCAAAAAGCAAGCACTGAAGGCTGGAAAGCAACAAGTCCCCCTGGAGCTGGACAGGAGCTGGGTGTGTAGGTGTTATCCAGCCCTGACGCTGTCCTGCATGCTGGGGCTGTTGAGAACTGACACAGGAGGTGATGCTGGCAGCAGCTGAGGTGTCCACAGTGCCTCCATGCAGGAGTGAGGGATGAGAAACAGGGCCTGTGCTGTGGTGGATCAGCACAGCCTGACCCCAGGCATGGCCGCTCCCTTGGCATGGTCCAACCTGCTGACATGGGGGACTGCTGGAAATGCTCCCCCTTCACCAGGGCAAGGCCTGTGTTCAGCAATGAAGATGACATCTTGAGGAAAGACTCACTACTATGTTAAAGGACCGCATATTCCAGCCCACGGGTTGCTGCAGAGGAGCAGTGCTCATGCCTGCAGCTCTCCAGCACTGCTTAGGTCCAGTTTTCAGGAAAGCTTCTGAGTCTCCACAGAAAACGAGTTTCAGGCAGGGCTACAGGCATGGCTAAGCCTGGCACTGAACACTACCATCCTGACAGCTTTTCACCTCCAGGTCCCTGCTCTGCCTGCAGCCACGCTGTGAAAGTGACCATCCTCTAGGATGAAAAAGGCTGCAGATGAGAGCCCTGCCAGAGCACAGTCCTCCCAGAGCCCCATGGAGCCCACCCAGGTCCCCTCTGCTTCCTCCCTCTCAGGGCAGTAACCCCCTGCTCGGGACTGGCAGCTGCAGCCCCTGCAAACGGGTGACCCCGAAAGCGCCAGCGCCTGGCACTGAGGACTGGCCCCACACTGACACGGGCTGGGAAAGAAGGAGGCTGAAAATAAAATAAAAAAAAAAAACCCCACAACTTCAGAAAAGAATGACAGGAATTATTTCAGGTCTGGAACAACCTGCCTCACAGTCAGCGAGTGAAGAAGCCAATCTGTTTAGTTTATCTAAGGGAAAGTTAAGAGGGAACTTAGACGCATCTATAAATACCTACATGTTGGGAACATTTCTGATTGCCAAGGTCCTTTATCCTAGCAAACAAAGGCAGCAAAATTTCCTGGTGCTGGGAGCTAAGGCAAGAGAAATCCAGGCTAACAGTACAGATTTTTAATGTGAAGGATAAATAACCATCAGGCCAGTCAGGCCAGGGTCAGAGCAGATACCCCATCACACAAAGCCTTAAAATTAAACCTAGAGGTGTCTGCTGCTAAAGCAGATATTGCAACTCAGCCAAACATTTGGGGCTAGATGCAAGAGCACTCCACAGCCTGGGACAATTAGGAAGAAAATCCCTTAAAATCTGACTGCTTCCAAGGGCTCAGGCTCTCACCCCTCATGGGTCTTGCCCTGTGACTCCCCTGTGGTGGTGGTTCCCACCCACTGGCAAATGGAAACCAGCAGCCAAGCTCATCCGCCCGTCATGCTCAGAAAACCACAGTCCCACCCTTCCAAAACCGGTAAAGATGTGGTGAATGTTGGAAAATGTAGAGAGAAGCAAGAGGAAAAGGAGAAATTAAACAGTAAGGGGAAAAAAAAATGGGGTGTTACCCATTTTATTGCAGTCCAGAATAAGAAGGAAAAACATTTAAAAAAAAGGACAGAAAAGAGGCAGTGCAATTTTTGTATTTAAAATACTTTGGAAGAAGGCTTAGCCTTAGCAAACAAACATTATTTCAAACTATGCCAAGGAAAACAACATTTTCATATAATTTTAAATCTGTGGTGAGCTCCATTCATCCCGGCCACTTCATCCCTCCCAGAAGCGCATTTTGCCCTTCACTCATCCCTAAAACTCCCCTCAAATGCGCAGCCCAAACGATGCACTCGCACCGGGGAGGGAGCTGAGATTTACGATGCACATCCAAACAAATGGTGTTTCCAAGTAAACAAGACAGCAGAGAAAAGCTCCCGGTAAGCTGAGGAACGGACCTGCCATTTAAGAGCTCAGAGGAAAAAAAAAAAAAAAAAAGACGGAAATCTGCAACGTGGGAGCGTGCCAGCGCCGGGTGGGGGGAGAGGGACAGGCCTGGGAGGATTTCCAGCTCCACGCAGCCTCTTTATTCCTGCGCCACATCCACCTGCCCTCCGAGCCCTGAGGGCTGACACTGGGCCGTGGTAAATAACAATGCAAGGGGGTGATGTCGGGGGGTCGTGCAGCCCCTGGCGCAGGTGACTGCTCAATTATTTTAGTGTGAGCATCACCAGAACAGCCGCGAGGAAACTCTGCTGGCCTCCCCGGCACCATCCCCGCAGTGCTCCGAGCGTGTGGCCCCGGGGCTGTCCCTCAGTGCCAGCCGCTGGCAGGGTGGGATGTGGCGTGGGGCCCACGGAGGCTCACCTGGGGCAGGGTGCTGTGAGAGCTGAGCACCAGGCTGCAGACACTGGCCGGTGCCTCTGTCCTCCGCGCCGTCACCCTCACCAGCCGTGGCGGCGTCCCTGGCGCGCTGTCCCCGGTCCCCGTGGGAAGCCTCCGCTCACAGTCCCAGGAGGAACCCTGAAACGACACGGGGGGTACCTGTGGGTAGGGCAGGCCAGCTGCCTTCAGGCCCCCCACTGCTTCTGGAAGGGACAAAAGGAGCTTCCCCCCCACGCAAGGGACTCGTAGTGAGCATCCCACCACTGGCCTGGCCCCAGGGGCAGCGGGGTCACTGCAGGCTTTCTCTCTGGCTGTCCCACTTCGTGTTTCAGCAACACAAGACGCCTCAAAACACATTTTTTGGAGAAAGGAGGAGGGATTTGATGGTGTCGGCGGCTTGGGCTGTGTTCAGTGCAAGGAAGCCCCAAGACTGGCTGCTTTGCTCGTCCCCACTGCGGACAGGGGCACCCCTCCCACTGGCTGTGCCAGGCCCACAGCTGCTTCCCTGCTTGTTTCCACATCACTGATTTTTAAAATTCTTTATTGACTGTCACATCTCCTTGGGGACTCATAGACTGGCCTGGCTGCAGGCACTGGTGGCTGTTGCTGTTGATGGATTGAGCCTATAGAAGACCCAAAAAACCAAAGCAGGATCTCACTGCCTATGGCATAACATCACTAAAAATTCATCCATAAACACATACTAGATTTGCCTTAATTAGAGGGACTGGCAGTGTGAAGAGGGTCAAGAAAAAACGTAACTAAAATGGTTCCTGAGTCAGAGGGACACAGACATCTCCTGCACTAATTGTGGGCAGTTTTGTCCCCCCTATTCTTGATCCCCAAACTCCTTTAAACTGTTCTTCCTTAGATAATATCATTCAGTTCCTTGTGTGACACTCAAATCTGGTGTCCCCCCAGGTATATGATGGAAAGCCAGTTCAGTCTGTGAGGCAGAAAATGGTGTTTATCTGACAGGATTATTTCCCTGAATTTTTGCATTTCTGCAGAAACATTCCTGTATTCCCAGATCAGGGGGATCTCACAGCATCCTTTTGCAGGGCACGAGGCAGTGAGAGGGGGATGGGAAGACAGCCTGCAAGGACATGAGGCAATTTTATTTACCTTGGTGTCTTAGAGATAAGTGAGACCCTACTGCTCAATTCCTGCCTCCCCACCTGGTGCTCTATCTTTCAAAAGCCTCTAACCAGAACAGCCTTTAAAAGGCTGTTGAAAATTAAAGGGAATGCAAATAAGAGAGACACAAGTTATCTGAGGGCTGGGAAAAAAATCCTGAAAAGGGAATCTTAGAGGACTCAACCTACTTCACTTATCAAAAGCAGCCTGCGAGGTGGCTGGATCAGAGAGCTGAAATGCCTCCATGGGAGACAGCGTCAGACGGAAGCAACTAATCCAGCTGCAACAGCAGAGCAGAACCAGAGCTGGAACTGGAGCTGTTCACGTTGGGAGTAATTCAATTAACACTTGTGAACCCAGAGAAGTTGCCTCATTAATGAGACAAGCTGTGACAGAGAAGGTGTGGAAGCAGCCTGGGTGGGAGCTGGGCAGGCTGTGGTGGCCAGCAGCCTCCTGTGCTCCTGGCCTCCCTCTCAGTGCAGGAGTGTGCAGAGTCTGACCCCGCAGCATCATGAGTGTGGCTCTTACCTCAGGCAGGTTTTGAGGCTCTCCGGGGGTCACCGCAGAGCTGGGCTCGCTGGCCCCGTGCTGCTGCCTGGGATGTGCATCCAGGCTCGGGGACTGCAGGGGTGCAGAGCGCAGTGTGAAATCATAGAATTCGTGGATATCTGCAAAACAGCACGAGAAACATCCCCAGGACCTGGGAGGCAGCCTGAGGCCAGCTTCTGTGTGCGGTGCAGCACCCGTGCCCTCCCACTCTGCCTCCAGAGCATCCCCCGGCAGCCCCCAGTTCATCTCCAAGGCCAGCACCTCCAAGAGAACAACAAAAGTCAATATATCCATCGCAGAAGTGTTTAATTTCAGAAAGGGAACTATATCAAAAGCGAGAAAATTTTATATGAAGAAACTGAAAGGGGTAACAAAAATTTGCGGGAGGCTCTGAGCCTATTTAGAGAGACCCACTGGGACATCAGAGCAGACATGCAGTGCCTGGCTGAAGGATACTTAAAGGTAAAAGAGAGGAAAGCAAGGCTCGACCTCAGGGGAAGGGAGGCTACTGAACGTGAGAAGACATTCATCTAAACAGCTGAAGTTGCATCTAAACGAGAAAACCAGAAAGGATGGTAAATGCTGCCAGGTTAGAGGTAAAGCTCCAAAAGGTCAGCAAGAAGAGTTTGGTGAACGCCTTGCAAAAGCCATAAAAAAGTAATAAATCCCTTCAAGCACCTGGGAAACAGGAAGCCTGGCAGAGTCAGCAGGGCCAAAAAGTCACGGCAGCATAAATAAGCACTTGGAGCAGGAAAAGCCGCAGCAGGAACCTGAGTTCATTTTCTGTACCTGCGTCTGAAGCCGGAGAGCTCCTCTTCTGCCAGTGACCCGAAGGGCAAGCAGTGGGGCCCAGCCTGGGGGGGACGTGGCCATTCTCATGGCACTCCCTGGGAGCCCACGGATGAAGCAGCTGCACCAGCCCTTCAGTCTGTGATTTCTCACCTGCAGCTATGCCACACCAGGGCACCACGGGGGATTAAATGCCCACATTACACAGATTTCCAAAGGAAATCGGGCGAGCATTTGGCAGTGTGAGCAGGGACATGCTGACCACTGCCTGAGGCTACTTCCCAGGTGTAGCAGGATGCTCTGCCTAAGCGTGGATACGGCAGCTCAAAATCTGTCTTACAGTTTATCAGTGAAGGCCTGAGTGATGAGGGTCTGCTGACCAATGACAAGGGTCTGCTGTTCTTAGTGCTGGAAATGCTCAGACCAGCTTGATCAAACTCTCAAACCCCACCACAAGGACATGCAAGACAATGCTTCTTGAGTGAAGCTGGGAGCAGCAAAAATGTGCAGGCTCTGATATGGAAGTGAGAGTCAGGAGTGGTGAGAAGAAGCAACTAAAGAGCTGCTCACACCTTTTTCAGCACAAAGGATATCTTGCTGATTAGAACTCATAACACACAATCTGAAAAATGCAAATGACTGACAGTCAATCACTTTATACGATAAAAGGCCAATCCTACTTTTGCACAGTGAGGACTTCTACCATACCTAAGGTCTGTGAAGATCCTTCCCTTGAGTGGGGACACCCCTCAAGGTTACTCCTCCAGGCTAAGTGAAAAAGATTTGCCCAAGGTCATTGTTATGGGTGAGTAACATCAATCCTTACTTAATATTTTTTTACTTATATTCAAAAGCAGGGCACTACACTAGTAGTTATAGCTATCCATACTATGTAGTAAATAATTCTGATTAAGCCCTTCTGCTTCTCATGACTCAAAAGGAGGGCTTCTCTAATAAACTTTGTCTGAAGCTCCCACTCTGCCCACGACACCAGGGATGCTTCCACAAAGCAGGACTGCACTCCCAGATGCAAGAAGTGACCATCCTCTCTCCCTGTGCTTAACCACAGGCCCAATCACCACAGCAGCACATCCATGTTGCAGATGGGATGAGAGCAGCATCGACCCCCATCTTCCAGCTCCCTGAGGCTGCCTGGTCTGGTGACCTCCCAGCTGCAGGGAAAAAGCTGCTATAAATCTTGGCTGCTGGCAGACCAGCTGGGTGCCCACGGGGAGCCCAGCCAGCCTCTGCTGTCCTGTGCCCTGGGAGACATGGGGCAGCTGGCAATGATGGAAGCAGTGGGAGTCCCCAGATCTACCCACTGCACCTGGGGTACCCCTCCACAACCCCCCAGCTGCAGAACACGCTGCTGGCAGCCCCCAAAGCCTTCCCGAATCAGACAAGAGGTCACAGCAAGCAGTCATTGCACAGCCAGACAAACTGGACTTTGTTTTCGTGCTAAAACATCTCTCCCTCTGGTTATAAAAATAATAATTGCATAACAGGATAGCAGCGGCTCCTGGCTGCATGGGACTGCGTTTGGAGCGCACGAAACTCTGCAAGAATGAAAACAGGATTTGAAGAGCCCCACTGTGGGGGTGCAGTGCTGCTGGCATCCCCGTTTGTCACCCATCTGCTGCAGGAACACAGCCTGGGGCAGCCAAGCTGGCAAGGTGCCTGCAGAGCAGAAAACTTGTCCCCTGAAGCAGCTGCTCTCTCCACCTCCAAAACCCTCAGCCCAGTTTAGGTGCCTTGCCAGAGGAGGGAATTGTTGCTGGCACCAGGGATTAGAGGAGTTTCAGGATTGGTGGACAGGGTTCAGGCAGCGCAGGACGTGGCCACGACAGAAGCGCATTTTAGAACACATGCATGTGGCATTAAAGATAATTTAAATATATGCCAGTTTCACTCATTTCTTATGAGCATCACAAGTTGCACATAAATCTGCCTCACCTTTGCTCTTTACGAGCAGCACTACCTGAAAAGCCTCCATAAGAGGAGGATGTGGCAGCAAAAGATGATGCTGCATGTTGTGTCTTACAGCCCAGTTTCTGTGTGATGACAGTGTAAATCCGTTCTGGATCTAACAAGGAAAAGTAGCTCAAGATTTACAGAGATTCAAATTTTTCTAACAATTTCCTCCTGGGGTTAATTCATCAAATAAACGTCATTAAATATTTCCATAGCACCAGCATCTGAGGGCTAACGCAGCATCCTTGTGCCAGCACCATGCACTTCCAGAAAATGACATTTCTTCCCCATTATGTGCTCTGGCACCAGCTGCATCACCACAGACTTGAAACCCAAGCCTCATGCTCAACACCAGACCCTCCCCACTGCTCTAGGGAGGACTCACACCCATGGCTGCCACAGCAGATCTTCCGAGAAAGTTACTTGCCCTTGCTATGGGCAAATTTGCAATAGGAGGAGTCCTCAGGGATGAGAATCCTCCAGGTTCCTCCAGTTTTCCACCCTGGCTCCTGCAGCCACCCAGGGAAGCCACAACCACCATCCCCAGGAGCGCTGCTGGCAAGCTGAACTCCCAGCTGGAGTTTTGCACCCAGGGAAGCACTGCCTGTCCCTCCTGCCTTCTCCACAGCTCTGGGAGGAATCTTTTCTGGGGTAAAAGGAGCTGCAGGGGAGGGTTAGGGGTCCAAGCAGACAGAACCACACTGAGGTCTGCACCAGCCACTGCTCAGGCACAGGAGATGAGCTGAATCCCAGAGGGCTTTTGGGAGGAGCCCCTTGGGCTGCTGGCAGCTGGGGTGGCCAGACAGAGACAAACCCTGCCTGTCCACCCAGCTTCTCCCGCTGCAAAGGGCACAACGGCCCCTTTCAGCCCCGGCTCTGGGAAGGAAAGGTCAGGGAGCTGCTCTTGTGTGCGAGCCCCATCCTCCTCTCCAGGAGAGAAGACCAAACATCTCCCCGAGGGGCTCCCAGCAGCAAAGGGAAAGCAGGGCCACCGTCAGCCCAGCCCAGGCTCCTCGATCATCCTTTTGCTGGGCTGTTTCCCTGCGAGTCACGCACTTGGCTCCACAGCCTCAGACACGGGGAGAGAGGGGCCAGGAGAAGGGAGCCAGCACAGCCTGTTTTCCCTCTGAGCAGCCAAGGAATTTCTTTTGTGCGGAGCAGGGTTTGGCACATTCCAGCGAGGAGCAGCTCCCGCATCGCTGTGCAGAGCCAGCCCAGCTGGGACAGGAGCAGTCCTGGCAGAGCCAGTATGCCCCAGGCATGGGCAGCTCCAGGGTCAGGGAGGTGGTCACAAGGATTTAAGGGGCTGTCCTGTGCTCTGGCAGAACACGGTGCATGTGCAGAGGCAACACTGGGCGCGATCACAGCGACAGATACATCCAGCACTCCACAGATGCATCCTGGACACAACACAAGCTTTATCTGAACATCCCCACAGATCCTCCCCTGGAGACAGACAAACTGGGATTTCTGGAGTCCCCAAAACAAATTATTCTTGAAAAAAGATTATATGGGAAGTCACACCTCTGGCATTTTTCATATGGACCAACTTGGCAAATTCCATGATGTTTTTCACTTCTGTGGCCTAATGCATTTTGATGCTCAAACTCCAGGCAGCCAATGCATGCCTTAGGAAAACACTACCTGCAGGAGCAGATGACCTGAGGACAGGGATAGATCATGCTCACACATTCATCATCCCCAGGGGTTGAAAAAAAGCAGGGCCATATTGCTGAAAGGCTGCAAGACAAGGCTAAGGCCCTTCCAGAGCCAGAAGCATCTGGCATGGTGTGGGGCAGTGAGATGGGAGCCTCTGCACTGAGAATTGTATCTGTGGTTCTTCTGCAAATCCTCCTCCCTCAGATAAACACTGAACCAGCGCTGTGACTCAGAGAAACTTCACTCAGAGACACAGCAGCCCACTGGGAAAAGGAGGGGTGAAAAGCAAATGAAATAGAAATGCCCTATCACCCTTCCAGAGCTGTCGCTGGGATCCAGCGGGGCTGGACCGTGGACACGAGGCAATCCAGTGTGTGCCAGCTGTGTGTGGTCACAGCAAGCACACAGCCAGCCAGACACAATGTTCACACTGGGACAGAGGAATTCACAAACCTACTCCAAGGGAAGGGGGGGGGGGGGCGGAAGTAATTAATGCAAATTCCGAGTTTAGGTAAACACATCTAGAGAAAGCTCTGCTCTGGCACGGGGAATTAATATCCTGTTAAACCAGTTGAAAAGGTCACCAGCAATCAAGCGACACTGCCGACACTCCCTCGTGCCAGCGCTGACAGGGCACCAAGACAGAGGGTTGAGAGCAGGGAGCTGGGAGCTCTGTGCAGCATCGCCTGCCAGCGTGCAGCTGCAGCCGGCTGGGCGCGCGTGCAGACGTGTTCTCTGCAGCCACGCTCCCCCCACAGCACTTCTGCACTAATATCAACAGCCCTGGGCCTTGGGAAAGCTGCTTCGCTGCCTTTACACAGCCCCAGGGAGGACTGGCAGAGCACACAAAGGCAGCCAGGGGTGTTGGGTTCACCTCAGGTTTGCCGAGGCGATCGCAGCCCCGCCTGGGTTTGCTGCCTCCAGGGTGGGGTGAATTTAGACCATTTAGAGAACGGGTTGTATAAATTAAGAGACAAGAAAGGAGATTCACACTGGTCCCTTCAGAGTGGGGGCCCACCTGCCTCGGGGAGGCCTCCCTAGCCACGTGTCTCTGCTGCTGCTGGCACAGACATTCCAGCACAAGACCTTCAAAAGGACATGCTGGGACTGAAAGCCTCGAGGTGATGCTCCAACAGCAAGAAAGAAGAAAGGAAAGAATAAAATAGCTCAAGACACACCACTCAGTTTCATCTTCAGTGGAAAACCTGAAGCACAGAGGAGCTGCTGGCAACTCACATCTCTGCAGGCACAGAAGTGGGTCTCTGGCTACATAGGTGTGAAGAAAAGGTGAGAGCTGCCAAGAGACAAGAGAGATGGTGAGAGGGAGCACCAGGGCTGTGACAGCCTTGGGTCAAAATGCACTGAGAATGAGCCACATACGTTTGGAGCTCTGCACCCTGGGGCCTGGGATTTCCTCTAAGAGTGCAGAGCTTCTGGAGTGCTTTCCCTTCCTTCCCATCAGGAAAACCCAGCTTCTCTCTCAGTAGACTCAGGAAAAGAAACCACCAGGGCTGTATGTGTTTCCTGAGGCCCACAGTGAACAGAACTTAAGGAGAGGAGCTGAGTGAGAGCTCCTGCCCCTTTCCACACACTGCAGCTTCTGCAAATGCTTCTCTGGGAGTAATTCCGAAATTAGCACCTCAAGTCAACCCTCACAGCCAGGATCTGGTCTGATTTAGCAGGGAATGGAGTCAAGCAACTTCAGAATCCAAAGCCATTGAATTTTGTTTTTCTTAAACAAACACTTTGCAAAGCAAGGGCATTTTCAAATGCCCTTGTTCAGCAAGATAGCCCTGTGTCTTGCACAGAGGAGCTGCAAAGTCCAGCAGGACTCCAGCTGAATTTGTCTAAATGCACATGGAGAACTTTATGCAGTGCTAAAAATGCTATTTTCTGTTTAAAATGCTGCTTTCCAGCCCCAAGATGAGCCTTGCTGCTAAGTCTTATTTCTTGTGTGAAATGGACCTGCTGGAACAGGGTGTTACTCACAAGTGCTCACAGGTCTAAGTGCAAGAAAGGCCAGGATGCCCCAAAGGAGCTTGGATACATGTGGATTCTCTCTCAAAGACAGAAAAATTTAGTTTCCCCTCACTTTGGCAGCAGGAGTGGAAAGCGGCAGGTTGTGATGAGGCTGGGGTGGGGTGTCCCTGTAAGGCAGCAGAACTGGAGCCCCAGCGGTGGCTGCGGACACCCCAGGCCTGCACTGCACAGAAGGTGCTCACAGCACGGCAGGATCCTTTAGCAGGTGCTGGATAGATCTGGCATAACCGGATGAAGAAGGCTTTACCCTTTGTCTTTTAATCACCCAATTGAGGAATCGCATCACCAACACCCAGCGACTGCAGCCCTGACCCCTGGCATCTCCTGCCCAAGTCCTGGAGGGAAAAGACAGCCCAGCTCCCTGGAATTACGGATCATGTGTTTGCACAGGATGCACCCCGTCTGGTCAGTGCCAGGCACCTGTGCAGGATCAGGCCCCTGGGAAGCCCCGCTAGCCACAAGGCCACAGGGACTGCGAGGCAGGAGCTTACCCAGCAGAGCCTGGAAGAGTTCACTTTGGAAGATGTGCGAGACTTTTCCGATGGAGGCTTTTAGCTCCTGCTCCTCCGGGGACCGCAGGGTGCTTTGGTATCTGGTCAGAATTTCCACTGCCCGTTCAGTGTCTGCAGAGACGACACAGGAGAACAAGGCATTAACATCGAAGAATGTTAAAGAAATGCTCAAGCGCAGGCTTGAATAATGCCTCCAGTTGCTGTCCGGTTTGGATTTTTAAGAACCAGACAGCCACAAAAGTAGCCTCCTCACTCACACTTGGAAGAGCTAACCCTGCTGAGAGGCGCAGAGGGCCCACGGTGGAGAACTGGGCAGGGGCTGGAGGGGAGGTGGTTCTGCCAAAAATCCTGAAAATCACGGGCTAAAATCAGATCAGTTCACCTCTGAACCCTGTGGCACCGGCAGCCTGAACACCTCTGCCACCTCCCCGGCAGAGAAGTCATTCAGGAGTTGGACACATCCCGGTTGCACAGGGCTATGAATACTACTGCAGGAGCTGCAGTCTCCCACGTGGGGCCAGATGGCTGCAGCAATGCTGAGTGTAGGCCCATTCACACAGTGCAAACAGCTCAGCTCCATGAGTGGCGAAATTTGGGTTTCTACAGGGTGAAGTGTAAGAATTGCTCAACGCAGCAAGCAGCTGTGGGTCAGCAGGAGACAAGTGGGAAAGGAACACAATGCCTTGGGGGTCAAAGGAGATGCTGGCCAGGAGGGGAGCTGGAGGCTGCCATGAAGCAGTGCTTTGGTTAAAGACTGGGCTCACATAGCTATGAGAGAACCCCGGGACCTGAAATAGTGGAGCTGTGATCTCTGTGCCTGGACACCTCTATGCTTCTGTGGGCAGACAGCCAGAGCTGCCAGGGCAGCCCCAGCCTCAGAGGTGACCCACATCTCAGGCAGGTGGGGAGCTCCTGTGGACCTTGAGACCGTCCCAGCCCTATCAGTGGATGTTTCCCTTTGTCACCCAGGCAGCCTGCAGACAAAGAGCGTCTGTGTGAGGAGGCAGAGAAGCTGTCCCGCCACGGCTGGAGACTCATCTTTTAAGCCAGGAACTCATGCAGAAAGGATGACCCTGCTCATCACAGGGCTCTTGGCAGAGAATTCAGGTCATCAGACAAGGGGGCCTGTGTCTGCTAGGGTGTGTGCCACCTGGTATCCCAGTTCGCCCAGCCTCCCAGCTCCTCCTCGGCCGAAAGGGAAGGGGGGTCCTCCTGCTTGTGTCCCCAGCCCACACTGACTCATCGTGGGAGCAGAACAAGGAAAGGAGCCTGGGGAAGCGTGAATAGCTCCGACTCAGAGCTGAGCTCCACGAAAAGCAGGGACTTCCGTAAGCTTTATGGGGATCCTAGCCCTGTGCTATCACTAAGAGCTTCCTTTTCTGCAAGATAAGACAGTGGCTTCAGACGATGCCCAGCATCCCATGAGCAGGATTGAGACATCTCTGCCTGGTCATTCCTAACCTTATTTGTAGAAGCTAAAGAAACAGATGAAGAACTGGGGCCACCACACCAGGACACAAAGACTGAGAACCTGGTGTGAACTTCCCACCCCGGTCCAGGCTGTGCAGAAAGAGCAGCACGCACCCTGAGCTGCTGGCCACCAGCACTGGGTGACAGCCGGCTAGGGCAGGGGAGCACTGGCTCTGGACAACCAAACCTGGGGAAGTGTTGTGCACATGGCATGGTGGTGAGTCCGGAGGACCCTTCTTACACGCACCCAAGAAAGACCACGTGTTGTCCAGGGCCCATCCCATCATGCCTCAAGGTGCATCCAAGTCCCACTTACAGAAGATCCCTCCTCGCAGGACCCACACGCCCACCCTCCTCCCCACGGCGCCGAGGGGCTGTGCGAGCGCGGCATCCCACGGCCACCCGCTCCGAGCCACGAGGACGCGTCCACAGCCCGAGCAGGGCGTGAAGCGAGGGCGCCCCGTCCTCGGCTCTTAAACCCGTGGCTCGCACGGCCGCCGGAGCGGGGAGCGAGGGCAGGAGCCGCCCGGCAGGGGCGCGGAGCCCCGGGCGCGGTCCCAGCGCCGGTACCGGCGGGGCGGACACTTGTTGAGCGCGGGGGGCGCGGCGGGCAGAGCAGGGCAGGGCCGGGCAGTGCCCTCCTTACCTTCCCGGCGGATCATCGCTCCGCCGTGGCCGACGGGCCGCTCCGCTCGGTGCCAGCCCGAGAGCGGCCGAGCCGCCGCCCGCCCCGCCCCGCCCCGCAGGGACCGGCCGGGAGCCGCCCCCCGCCCGCCGGCACCGCCTCCGGGAGCGCCCCGGCTGAGGGAGCGCCCGCCGCCCCGCCCCGCCTCAGAGCCCGCCGGCCTGCGGGGAGGCTCGGCCGCAGCCCCGGGAGCCCCGCCCGGCTCGGCCTCCCGTCCCTGCCCGCTGCGGAGGGCCCGGCCCGCCGGCCCCGGTTCCCGGTGCGGGCACTAGGTGGCACGGAGGCGCCGCCGAACGCGCCCGCCCCGGGCCGGCACCGTCCGGGCTGCGCCCGCCCCTGCCCCGTGCCCACCACAGCCCTGCGGGGTCTGTCTGCCGCTCCTCTGCTTTATTGACATAAATAGGTAGCAACAAGTAAAACTGACGTGAAAAACTGACATGTTACCACCCCCTACACACACCCCCTCCGCCCCCTTTCCATGTTCAAGGCCCTGCTCCGATGTGTCTGATGCCGAGTCCCCATTGCTCCCCTCTGCACCTTGGAGCCGCAGCAGCAGTATGATCGTGATCCCGTCAGCCCCAAACACCCCCCACTCCCAGCCCTGCTCCTTTTTCCCCCAGAGCAACAGGTATTAACTGCTGCATGGAGTGCCGGGACCCTGACCCGTAAGCATGAAGCCAGCAGGGGCAGGATTTGTGCCCAGCATGGGGGTGCAAAGAGCTCAGCTCCTGCTCTGTCTTGTGAAAAGCCACCCCACACCCCATTCTCTACTCCTCAAGCCAGAGGAACAACATGAAAACCAGGTGTCCTTCAGTGGCTGCAGTGCCACTGCAGTGACGACAGGTAGAGACTGCCCCTGCACCGGTGACCCAAAACCCCACTAGTGTCCAAACCCCAAGGCAGAGGTCTCAGCTCCAACTCTGCTGGATAAGTATTCCACCCTAGGCAATCCCTGCAAAGCTTTAGTTCCTCGCTGCCAATGGGAAATGGGAACCCAGTTCCAAGTCTTTTCAGCTGAGGGCAGCTGTGCACCACGAAAAGAGCCAGGAAGGCTACGGGAGAAGTGAGGCTCAGGAAGGAGCCTGCAAAGGAACGGAGCCTTGAAGCTGGCCTGAGGAGAGCTCCCCGCTTGAGCTGCGCAGGGCTGTGGCTGCCCCTCCCCACGGCTGACGCAGGCAAGAGGGGTCACTCTTGCATCAAGCTGTTGATCTTTGTGAGCAGCACATCCGTCTCAGACTCTGAGGAGAGAGAGAAAAAATAGTCATCGTGGGCAGCCAGCATCCCCTAGCAACAGGCGGAGTGGCTTGAAAAGCAGGTTTGAGGAGACTTGGGGAATGTGGGATTCCCCAGAGTTGTCCCACAGGGCTGTTTGCTAAGGGCAAGGCAGGAACTCCCTGGGCTGGGATTCCCTTCCCTCCCCCAGCCATCCCAAACCACTCTGTCACGTTTGGCTGGAGAAAGCAGCCTTGGCTCCGAGGGAGGGGAGCTCTCATCCCATGCTCACTCACCCGCTGGCCGCCTTCTGTGGGAGCATTTCCTAGGAGATGGAGTAGGATCGATGTTAGCATGCAAGTCTGGCCTCCCGCTTCCCTCCCCTGAGCTTCCCTCCCCTCCGGCTGGAGGCTGTGGGGCCCCACAGTTCCACGAGGGATCTGCTCTCAGTGCATGCAGCACTGGTAAAAAGGTCCAGGGTTCCCCAGCCCCACCCCAACAAGCCCTGGGGTACAGAGTGAGTTAGGATGTGTGAAGTAAGGCATTCAGCAGCTTGAAGCAGGGTCAGGGCAGATTTTTAGCTGCAGCCTGGGGATAAAAGCTGCCTCCACACGCTGCACTGTTTTAGCCAGACAGGAGAGGACCACCCCAGAATCTGAATCCAGAGAGGGGTGGCAGCAGATACAGTCAGGTTTGGATATGTACCAAACCACCAGGGCACACTGTGATGTCCCCCAACAGACCTGCCCCGGGAGGGGGAAAGAGGTCAAACCTACTTCAGCAAGAGGAAGGCCCAGAGGATGGTAAGGAAGGAAACGCAGTCTACAACGATCCAGATCATGAGATACGTGCTGCTGGGCTGCAAGGCAACAAGACAACCCACTGAACACCAGCTAGGGGTGGTGTACTGATGGCACAGCCCAGCCTGCTGTGCCACCAGCCTGTTCTACAGGGTCACCTGCTCCCATGCCAGTCACCTTCCAGGAAGCTGGCTGCACAGGGCTGCTGCAGAAAGGGACCCACAAGTGCCTGGGACACAGGGCTGTGGGGCAGGGTGAAGGATGGAGGGGTTACTTACAAGCAGCCAGATGGGTTGTTTCATTTCCTTCAGCACCTGGCAGGCATTGGTGGTGACAGAGCTCACCCCAGAGCACCAGAGCACAGAGAAGAGCCAGGGCTGGTTCACCACATACAGGTTGACAGAGATGTTGTCCTGGCGGTACTGCCTGCATGGGGACAGCCGTGGTCAGAGGAGCAGACAGCAGGGTGCCATCACACTCCACCTACAGCCAGAGAGGACTGTACATCTGGGATATGATCCAGCATTTTCAGCCACGTGGAGTGACTGTCTGGAGATCCAGATCCCAGGCAGATATGCTGGCAAGGCAGAGGACTGCAGCCAGCTCCATCCCCTGCACCAGCCCAGCCTTGATAAGGCATGCTTGTCCACGAGACACTCACCCAGCCCTTCCTAGCAGCACACTGCCACTCAGCCTCAGCTGGCCCTCATCTCTGCTGGCCCCTGGGACAGAGCTGGGACAGTGCCCAGACCCCCCCATCTCCCAGGCATTTGGGCTTCTCACCTGATCTCCTCAGAGCTCATGTCCTGGTAGGGCAGATTGACATGGAGTAGCGGCTCCTTCTCATTCTGGAGTCTCTTCCGGCCATAGACTTGCTGAACACCCGGGGCTTGCTGTTTGACCTGTTCCCTGAACCCGTCGGGAAGCCAGAGGACCTAGGCAGAGGACAGGTGCTCCAGGGAGTTTGCTCTCTTTCCTTGCAGGTTCAGGCACACATGGCACGCTTAGACAGCTGCTCCCTGACCCCAACCCCGTGCTCAGCTCCTCCATGAGGATCTCAGCCAGGACAGCCTCCTGTGAGCTTGGTTCAGCCAAGAAGAAAGCACAACAGACCCCACTGAGGTGAGAGAGCAGTCCCAGCCTAAGAAAGCTGCAGCAGTTATGTCCTTTCTGGGTCCTTGAGTGGATCGTGCAGTGCACCCCTTTCGGCCCCAACTCTGCATCAAGAATGCACCTTGGATCAGCACTATAGCAGAAGTCTTTGCTATGTCCCCTCCTGCTCTACATACCCAAAAAGCCAAGGAAGGGAGGCAATTTGAGTGCTAATTTATCCCCTAAGGGCAGCATATATTCTGTGCTGCAGAGGTTGGATGAAACATAAAGGAAACACAGGAGGTTGCAGCAGAAGTCCAAGAGCTGCAGGGAGAGGTGTGGTGCAGTGGGGGGAGGTGGAAGCCTCAGCATTGTACTCCTGCTCACACTGGCAGTGTTTGTCCCCTCCCTAGACTGAGTCATTGTTTACACACCAAGGTGGCCAGTGCTGAGAAACCAAAGTATTTGGAGGGGTCTGAAGCTATAGGCATTAAACCCTAATTACTGGCAACTTCTCCCAGCTAGAGAACCCCACACCCAGACAGGGCTGCCCAGCAGGGATCACCTATGGGGATGTGGTGTACGGGGTGTCAGGGATGCTCAGCGAGGCTGGCACGGCACCTCCCACCATGGCAGGGGTGTGACAGCAGGGCCTGGCAGCAGTGGGGCGGTGACCAGCTCACCTGCTGTAGTGGGATGCCGGACTGTAAGATCACTGCCAGGGTGGCATTGACAAAGCTCTGGTAGTCACTGTGGTTCTCAGGCCGGAGGTCGAACATGATGGAGATATTGCTCTGCTTGGCTGCCTCGAGGGCCTGTCCCAGGGAGGGGATCCTCTGTTTAGTTGCCTGGTGGCGATCACCAGCAGAAAGACTCGGCACGGTGGGAAACGGACTCCGCTGCAAGGATGAGAGAGGGTGAGGCATCAAAGGCAGAGCCCCTGTAAGCTCTCACCTCCCAGACTGGTGCCCATCTATCGCTCTCAGTTTCCTACACTGGCCTCTCCGCGCGCTCTCCAGTGCAGACAGGCACAGGGATCCTTCCTATACACACCCATGTGGTATCTCTACCCTTCTCCCCTCTAATAGCACAGTTCAAGCAGGCCCAGCACCTGTGGGCATTCAAAGCAGCTCAGCAGTAGTTAGTCACCTTTTGGGAAGAGCCTTGCCACAGCTGCCTTCAAGCCCAGGCAGGCTGTGCAGCTCAGAGCAAACACAAGACATCTCCCCTCAAACCAGCCTCCTCTGTGACTCAGCTGAGGAGTCAGAACAAACCCCAGCTTGGGGCATAACCGCACCCAAGGGATTTGTGCAGGCTTCTGCACCCTGTTCAGGTGTCTGCCAGGACCAGTGCTCCAGAGGGAAGGTTCTGGAGCCCCAGGGCAGGGCTAATGCTTCGCCCACAAATGCACCCATCCCTGACCAGCCACCTGTAGGGCATCCTGACCTCCAGAAACCAGCTGCCAGCATCCAACTGCTGGAGGTCCGTCCAGTTGAAGGCAGTGCTGTTCAGGGCAGCCCTCTCAGGGAACACAACCTGCACATTGGTGGTCCTGGTGAGTTCCTCGTCATGCATGAGGAATGGGACTCCATCAGCACTGGCAAAGGAGCAGAGAAGGAAGCTGTTTTTTTTTAATGGGGGCTGTTTGTCTCCTATCCCTGCCCTGGCATTTCTGCCCCCTCCCAGCCACCTGCTAGCGTAGCCTCCAGCATTATTCTATATGTCCTTTACACAAAAATGTGAGCACCCAGAAAGCACAGAACACCTAGAGACCAAGCCAGGAACCAAGCAGTTCCCTGCTCTCTGCAACAGCTGTCTCCACAGCAGGATTACATGAGATGAACTAGAGCCAGGCTCTGTTTTCCAAGCAGTACCCCTCCCGTGATGGAGCCTCCCTCCCTGGAAGGCAATCTGCATCAGGACAGAAACCCAGAACCTCTCCCAGATCATTGGGACACCAAGTTGGAGCCAGTCCCATAGTGGGGGGGTGGGAGCGGCAGAGCCCTTTGAACAGGGCTCCCTCCAAATGCAGGCTGTATCAGCCCTCCAGGTGTGTTCCAGAATGCCCCATGTGGGCATATCCATCCCAGGACACACAGGCCCCTTCCTCCCTCTGAGCCCCTTTACCTCACCATGACGTCTGTCTCAAAGACTTGCACATCACAGTCCACCGCCTTGTGCAGTGACATGAGGGTGTTCTCGGGGGCCAGCTGGAAAAAGGAACGGTGTTAATGCAGAGGGCATGGGCAGGATGGGGCAGGAGGCAGGCACTCACCCTGCCTGGCTGCACCCAGCAGCTTGGCTTGGCTTGGCTCTAGGGCAACCACAATGAGACTGGAGTGATCCTGGCACAGTGGGGGATGGAAAAGGAGTGGGGACAGACAGCCAGAGCCTGCCTCATCCCTGCTTCCCAGCCCACACTACATAGTCAGGCTTTCTGCTGAGAGCTGCATCTCCTGGTCCAGCAATGCTGAGGAGGCAACCCCCCTCCTCACCCTGAGCTCACCCGTCCTCCAAGCCTGACCTGCCCTGGCTGCTGTGGGGACCCTGCTCTGCTGGGCTGGCCAGAGCTCATCCGGGCCTGTGGCAGCAAGGATCCGGTGCCCCATGGCCAGGCTGTCACCGGAGCAGCCTGTCCCATCCACCCTGACCACTGCCAGGGTGCTGCTGGTCACTCACCATGGGTGCTCCTCGATGGCCAACCAGGGCTGGCTTGGGGGGCAGCTGGTTCTCCTCCATGAGACAAGGGGAGGTGATTCCCAGGGGAGCCAGATACAGCGCAATCATCACTGTGCAGTACAGAAGCAGCAGAAACACCTTGAGACCTGCAGGCAGAGGCAGAAGATAGAGGGAGGGGTGAGGTACAGAGGAAGTATTTTGCAGGCCGTTGGGAATAATCCAAGGCTGCTTCACCTGGCATTAACCTGTGGTTGCCCTCAGTCAAGCACTGTATTCCCAGCCACAGGAACACTGCAGGTTTATTCCTGGCCCACTACATGTCTTTGCATCCCAACCCAGCACTTCTGGGTCTGCCACCCGTACTCTTCTCCAGCTGCAAAGCAGCGAGGGCTGAAGCTGCACCAAGGGCTGGGCACGAGAAGAAGCAACCAAGAGCAGGTATGACCACCAGACTGAGAACTGCAGGCCTGATCCCATTGCACCAATGCTCTCTGAGCACCACTCTGCCAACTGTGCTGCTCAGCTGGGTGTTTGGCAGTGGGGCACCAGCTGAGGGGGAGTGTGGAGACCCTGGAGGGGGTTACCTGTACTGCGGGTGCGGTACACAAAGCTGGCCAGGGGCCAGGCAAGGAGCGTCATTCCCCCCACGACTCCAATGTGCAGGAAGGGACCTGTTGCCTGGGGAGACAAAGGCAGAGTGTCAGTCAGGACCAGACCAGCCCCTGTCCCCAAAATACACATGGCTCCAATGCCAGGGATCTGCCACTGCAGCCAATACTGCTGGAAATGCCAGGGAGGGAAGGACAGGCTCCTGGGTGGACTGCACAGACCCCTGCTCTGCTCCAGCCACCACTTATCATCCTGATGGGCAGCTGCCCCAGGCACGACTGCAAGAGCAGGAGCAGCTCTTAGCCTGGCCAGGCAGCAGAAGTCAAGGGCAGGAAGTTAACCCCCATTGCTCAGAGCCATGCTGGGGGGTTCAGTAACCACCCTTCAGCTCATCCCCCCAGGCCAGGTACTTGGTACAGTGGGGGAGTCTCTGGCATCGAGGTGACTCACCTGCAGGGAGATACGTGCACTTCTCCACTCCTCCGCCCACTTTATTCCCAGCCCTGTGAAGGCTGCAGCCACCACCAGGGCAGTTAGGATCAGCAGGATCTGTGGGGCAGTGCACAGGGCAGTTAGGGGAGCACAAGCATCCTGCAGGACAGTTGCAGTGCAGGCAGAGCCCTCCTCATCCCTTCTTCATCAGCCCCTAGTCCTGAGACCCCACTTCCTCCATCTGGGTTTGCAGCTGAGCTCTGCACTCCATGCTTTGAGCAATGGGAATATTCCCATCCCAGAGACATGTGGCTGAGGAACTAACAGCTGCAGCTCAGCTCAGCGGGGACATGCAGCCACTCAGTGGGGTCACAGCAGCCATACACAGCCTCAGCAGGCTGCTCACAGCTTCTGAAGGTGCATGGGCAGCCAGGGCAGGCACATCTCCCTCCTGCCCCAGTCTCTCACCTTGTGCAGCCAGTGTAGCTTCAAGGGCTGGCCACAGAGCTGCAAGCACAAAGCAAGGACCTGCGAGAACAAGAGATGTCAGAGCTGGGCTCTACCCCACACCTCAGCCCTCTAAGGGCACAGGACTCAGCCACAGGAGCTGTGTTCCCCTGGCACAGGCAGGGTCTCTGGCTGTGCTCAGGTGACCCAGCTCCAGATGCTGTGGGCTCCTCGTGGCCCCACACAGGGCACGGTATCCAGGCTGTGCTCAGCACACATCCATACCCCCACCAGCACAGGGGGGACCAGCAGGGCTCACCAGCAGCACAGATGAGTAGGTGATCAGCACAGCCGTAGCTATGAGCAGGACCAGGGACCAGTCGAGCCACAACTTCCTCTGCTTGAAGATGAACCTGCCAGCAAAGGGGACGGTCAGAGGGGCAGGGGTGACATGGGGAACAAGGCTGGACGTGGGGTCCTACTCACTCGTTGAAGTTGTGGAAATCATTGAGGATGATGATAGCGAAGTAGAGCCACACCAGTGTGAAGAGGAAGACGCAGAAGAGGAAAAGGAACCAGCTGCAGTCACACTGAAAGCCAGAAATGACAGCTATACACACACCTGAAGAGCACCTGCCCCTGGTCAGGCTGCTGAGACCCCTGGGGAGAACCCAGCCAGCGGCAGGGAGCACAAGGGGTCACAGCAGGCACTGGCCCAGGACACTGCCCCATGGACAGGGACCAGAGCTCCCCAGGAGAGCTCTTTTGGCTGGTCCCATGCTACAGGAAGATGGACCAGTATCTCTTAAAAGAAGCTTTAAAGCTGCCTATGCCATGCTGAGGAGGACGGCTCCTGCGGCAAGACTGCCTCCTTTCCCATGCAGCATTCATTCCCTGGGGGCAGTCTGGGACTTTGGATATGGGAAGGGGCAGGGAGCCAGGTCCCATTCCCTTCTAGCTGGATGATCTGTGGGCTGGGCAGAGAGGGGTGCAGAGCCTCAGAGCTGCCGTGGTGAACTTGCAGACCGCTCCTGCCTGCGTGGCTGAAGCCAGGCCCAGCTCCGTGGTCTCCAGCCCCTAGCCCCACGTGTGCAGGGAAGTGAGGGGTGCCACAGGTGCTGAGAGGGACACCTGACAGCCCAGACCTGTTTGTACATTCCAGGCAAGACAGGACACGCAGCAGCACAGCCACTCCCATGGGAGTCGGAGACCTCAGAGAATCCCAGGGCCTCGCCACTCCCAGGTTACAAATTGGTGGGGACACCCTCCTGGTGGGGGCCATACCCAGCCCAGGAACTGTGTCTCCCACGTGCCTGGCCAGGCGCCCCAGGACCTGCTGCCACACTCAGCCCTAGGGCTCTGCTCTGCTCCAGGCACGTGTGAGCCCTGCCACAGGTGCACACTCTGCTGCTCTGCCCCTCTTGTCACCCAGTGGGAACACACAGCTCACCCTCTAGCTTTCTCACTGCTCCAGGCCAGGGCACTCCCTGGACAGAGAGGGTGCCAGGTAGCACCCCAGCTCTCTCAGGCTCAGCCCTGGGAAGCAGGAGCAGTGGCAAGAGGTCAGCAGGGCAGTGTTTGGGCTGAGCATCCCAGCCAGTGCTCTTCCGCACCCCCGGCCACCGCTCTGAGCCTCCCCCACAGGGACTGGCTAATCCCAGCTCAGCATCACCTTGGTGGTTCTCAGGCCCTTCCTCTTCTCCTTCTTGGCAGTGATCCACCGGCAGCTGTAGGGGCAGAGCAGGCAGGTGGCACAGGCAGCACAGCAGGCAGGGGGGTCTGCCATAGCATCCGACTGTCCCACAGCAACGGTCAGGTGTCCTGTGGGAGATAAACATGGTGTGTTGGCACTGACCTCCCAGCACACCCCCCCGTGGGGATGGGGCCCTGAAGCATTCTGGCTCCAGGTACCCTGGCAAGTGGTCCAGAGCCCCGGGGTACAGTGGGGCTGCTGGTTGTGTTCCCAGGCAAGGCATGGTGCCAGGGAAAGGAGAAGCACAGGGTGCAGCCCAACCAGTTCAGCAGGCTGCACTGGGACCCTTCACTCAGCAAGTTAAAGCAAGCCTGGAGATGGCAGGGAGCAGAGCCTGCTCGCCAGCCCAGGGTTCAGAACTCCTCCTGGGAGCCAGGATCACTGTGCAGGCTCCAGGGGCAGTCAGCCTTGCCAGCTGGACAGAACTTTGCACCCAGACCCCCCAGCTGCAAGGACCATGCATGCCACAGCCTGGGGCTTCTGCTGTGCAGCTGAGGGTACACGTGCAACAGCCTGGAAGTTCCTGTTCTGCTCCCTAAGCCCAGGTCCTTGCTGATACAGCACCATCCTGGCAGCCCTCTAGCTCAGCTTGCACAGCAAGGAGACCTCTCGGGCTGGAGGAGCTGTAGCTGAGCAGGCACTGGTTGGTTGTTGGTCCAAGCACTACGGGGGATGATGTGGGTGAGCATCAGTTATGGGGGGAACCCATTTCTACAGTCACAGAGACCCAGAATGAATGTGGGGCCACTACTGAGTCCTCCAAACACTGGGAAGGGGAGAGGGCCAGGATGCTTTGCTGTGATCCCCAGATTCCTGGTGCCTAGCCCCAAATGAGGTCTCCCTGTATCTGCCCTGAGAAACCCCATGTCTATTATTGCTTGCCCTGCTGTGGAGCTGCTCCTCCTCCTCATCTCAACCTCCCCAGCAGGCCAGGCACCCTATACAACACTATCACCCTGTGGATTAAACCAGACTCTCATTTTGCTGTGACTACTGAGCCAGGCATGAGATCCCGCTGACCACATCCTCCCAGCCACATCCTCTCCACTGGTGGGGGCAATGGTGTGCCCAGTAGAGCCGTGTCCCATTCCAGTCTGGGCTGTGGAGAGAGGGAGCAGAGCTAGCCCAGGTTCTCCCAGGCCCAGCCAGCCAGACCAGAGTGTCTCTGCCATGCCCTGGTCTCCCCCTGTAACAGGGCAGCACCCCAGACTGTCCCCTTGCTCCCAAAGACCACCATTACGTGCATCTCCAGAGTCTTCCTCAGGACCCACCCAGACCAGTGGCTGCTGGGGCACACACAGGCAGGTACCAACCCGAGAGCAGGACCCCCAACCTGCCCAGTCAGCTTCTGCAGGTGGGGGAAGTCGGGGCACTGCCATCAGCTGGTCCAGCCAGCCAAGGCACAGAGGATGCTGAGCAGCACAGTAGTGCCCCACGTCCACTACCCCTCTACCTGCTAGGGACCAGATCAGCAGCCCCTTCTTGATGCCCAGGAGCTCTGGCTGAAGGCTCATACCCTTGCTGTCACCAGAAGCGGAGCCATCACTTCCATCAGGGAGCAGTGGGCTCAGCCAGCCTCTGCTGGGACTCACCCTTGTTCCCTGTCACGGGTCACACCAGCCAAGTAGCAGTGCCAGCAGCTGATGGCTGGCACCCACACAGGGTACAAAGTACAGTAGGAGTGGCTGTGGGCACCAGCTGTATTTCAACGCTCAGCTGCTCCAAGGGACTGTCACTGCCAGGACTGGAGCCTGGCAGAGCAGTGGCACAGGACTGGCCACAAATCCACTCCAAGGGTGCTGCTTGGAGGGAAAATGCCACCTTCTTCCAGAGCTCCAAGTGGGACTGCAGCAGTGGCATCAGCAGTTATGGTGTGACACCCCTGCACAAGGTCCCAGACAGAGCTGGGCTGGGTGCTCAGCAGACCCTGCTCAGCTTCTGCTCCAGCTGCTACGGGAGAGAAGCAGACTGGGAGCCAGGGGTACACCAGTACTGAAAGGACCTCTCCTTTAGCTCCCACCAAACAACGCCCACAGCACACCCACAGCCTGTGGGAAGCACAGGGGACTTGAAATAGTGACAAACTCGTTGCTACAGTGATCGACATGGCAGAACGTGCCTGCAGCCCTGTAAGGACCTCAGTGCCCCAGAGGTGCTGACACAGGACAACCAGGTGGCCACGTGCAGGACAAGATCCCCTTGCCCTGGTGCATCCGAGCCGGCCCAGGCCGTGTGCCACCGGGCAGGTCAGTAGGAGCTGATGCCGAGCCTCGCTGTCCCCCTTCTTCACAGGAGGGAAGGAAGAGCATGGGCTCAGCATGAGGAACAGGGTGACCCCAAAACAGCAAAAGCAGCACAGCCTGGTCCAGAGCCCCCACTCCCAGCCTCATGCCCGAGCAGTCAGCCCTGGGCTCCCCATTCCCGCTCTCCAGAGCGTGGGAACAGCACGGGCAACCCCTTTACTTCCCCCGCTCCCATTCAGGCACGGGCAGGACGATCACCACCCCCTCCCCGTGCCGCTCTGCCAGCTCTCCCGCAGCAGTGCGGGACAGCATCCCCACGGCCGGGGCCGCCACCCCGGGGCCAAATACCTGCTCCCCGCCGACGTCGGGCTCCCGCAGCTGGGCCTCCGGCGGGCCAGGTGAGCGCGGGGCTGGGCTCTGCCGGGGCCCATGCGTGGCAGCGCCCCGCTCCCGCTGAGCTCACACCCTCGTGGGTGTGCCCGTGGCCCGGCGGGGCGGCCGCGGCAGGTCCGCACAGGCCGGCAGAGGCGGGCAGACTGCGAGCCGAGTCGAGCCGAGCGGGGGGCCGGGCTGGGGTCAGGGCGGGCCCCGCCGGCCCCGAGGAGAGAGGGGGAAGGGGCCCGGGGGCCGTCACGCGTCGCGGCGCAGAGGAGTTTGCAGGCAGCCCACGTCCAGGCAGACGGAGGCTCCGGGGAGAGCGCCCGGGAGATGCCGATGGAGGCAGAGCTTCGTGCACGGCCGCGCTCTCGAGCGAGGGGGCTGTGGGAGACCCTCTCCCTTCCTGGCAGAGGAAGCCCGGGACAGACGCATCCCTGGCCAACACAGTGGACATTCAACAGGGCATGCTTTAAAGACAGAAGTAAAAGTGGTTTCTTGCCTTAAGCCAAGAAAAATGCTTCAGAACCAACACATCCAAACTTTGCTAAAGCAGCAGATTGGCAGGAGGCTCCAAGACAGACCTGATGTCACCTGCAGATGGATGGGCTGATGCCTTTCATCTCCCCACTCCCTCCCTGTGGCATAGTACAGCTGTGTCCCCCCCTACCCTCCGCTCCAGGTCTCAGCAGAGGCACAGCCCCCAGTGAGCCAGAATGGACCACGGGCACTCAGATCATTCTGTATCACTGACCTGATCCAGCATTGCCTGGGATCTCAGGGGACCCATGTGATTTGCCACTTGCAAAGGAGCTGAGAAAGCTGATTTACAGGGAGGTGGTGGCATCCTGCAGTGATATAGAAACTGGCAATTTAGGCAGAAGCCTCAGCGCTCAGCCCCCAGCTGATCCTGTTCCACACTACTATTAACGGCTTTGGCACAACTGATTGAACAGCTCTATGAAATGTGCTGATTAAGGCCTTATCATTGGAGGTCTGGAGCACTGCAAGAGAGGTTGTGCTGTAACACCCATTGCTCTGCACCCAAAGGAGTAAGCTGAAAGCACTGCAATTGCCAGGAACATCCCTCAGGCAAGCAAGCAGCCCTGACTCCAGAGTTTGTGAGCTGTGAGCAGGTAGCACTGAGGTTCACGTCCTGCATCCGCGTGCTGTGCCAGCTCTGACAGACCAGCTGCACAGCAGAGCAAACCTGTGGGCATGAGTCTTCCCGGTGGACCTGCGCCCCTGGAGAGCCCAGTTTATGGAACTGGAGATCCACTCTTAGGGAATTGGGTTGCAGGTTATAAGGAGATGAAGAAGGGAGCACTGAGGGGAGGATGAAGGACCCCCTTAAGCCAAGAAACATCTTAGGCGGCGGGGAGGGGAAACCCAAGCACGAATAAAGAGACCGCGGTGATACTGGAGAAGGGGAGGTTGCAGCAGAGCTCCAAAAAAAAAAGCTATGGATTTCAGGCGTGCGAGGCAAAAATTCACGAGGGAGGCTCCACTCAACCACGCACAGATGGAGCAGGGGGACTGGCGGGGATCTCCCCGGGTGCTGGTCACCGTCTGACCGCCCCGGGCAGGAGCCGCGGGGGGAGCCCCATCCCGGGGGCTGCAGCGGCCACCTCTGCCCACCAGGGCGCGGCAGCGTCGCCGCTGTGGGCTCGGGGTCGGGCGGTGCGGTCCGGAACGGGCTGTACAGAGAAGGGGAGCGACGGCAGGGCCGCTATTCTGGTTTTTTACCCCCGGCAGGAGGGAGCCCTGTGGAGGAGGATGAGGATGGGGGGGCCGCGCTGGGGACGGGCACGGGGGGGAGAGGGCGCGGCAGTGCCGGGGCGTGGCCGCCAGGGGGCGCCCTCGGCCCGCGCTCCCGCGGGAGCGCATCGAGGTCAGAGCCGAGTTTGGGGTGAGAATAAAGGACGGAGCCGAGTTTGGGGTGAGAATAAAGGACAGAGCCGAGTTTGGGGTGAGACTCAAGGACGCAGCCGAGCTTAGGGAGGCCACACTGAGCCCATCACACTACCACAAACAGGGTCGTCCCAGGCATGCACTCCCCTGCCCGCTCAGACACTTGTCTGATCGCCGGGAGCCAAACCACAGGTGAGCAGTTAAAGCAGCCCACCAGAGCGTGTCATCGAGCTGGCTTGGCTCTAGCACAAACTCAGAAGCGCCTGAGTTAGTCGGGAAGAAGACAAAATAGTTCCTGTGAAGACGGTTGAGTGAGCTCATGCAGTTGGATAAGCTCATGCACAGCATCAAGTGTTGTGTTGCTCTAAGTGTGGTTTGTGTCCTGCCTTCACTTGTGAAGTCTCATCTTTGAATGTTCTTTTAAATTACAATAAAGCCGTGGAAACAAGCACGGAGAGGAAAGTGAGCAGGCAAAGTTTTGTTGGTATATTACAGTTCAGCTGAAGTTGTCTCCTTAGACTTGTAACTTGGGGAATAAAGACTTTGAACACCTGGAAGTGACTTGATGGTTTTGTGTTAAGTTCTTGTTTGTCACCTGAACTGACATCACAAACTAGTCTCTTCAGAAAAAAAAAAAAAAAAAAAAAAAAAAAAAAAAAAAAAAAAAAAGCAAGCCATTGTTTCAGTTACTTCTTGTTTTCACTAAATTGTGTGTAATCTACAAGAAATGCTGCTTTTAAGTTTGGCTGTTTTAGGGGATGTTCTTCTCCCTTCATATCATCTCCCATAGGACTCAAGACCAGGAATAAAAGAAGGCAAAACAGGTTTCTGTAACCATTATTTCACACTCTTTCAGTTTGTAATAGACAACAAAAATTCAGTGTCACCATTTCTCTGCTGTCAACACTTTAAAAGCCAGTGGCACAGACTGTCCTTCCACCCCAGATAGCAGCTGACCTACATAAACTGATAGACCAAGGCAATGCTCTCTCCATCATGAACCTAAAAGTCCCTACTTCCTGCTCATCTACAGTAATATAGAATTTGCTACATTTTGAAGCTGCATTGTTGCACAGGCACATTAAGCAATTAAGTTGTTTGAAAGAATTAATCAGAGAATAAACTGCTTACTTAAGGGAGGGTATACAGTCATGGCACTCAGTGATTAGGTTTACTTTTTCCTAAAGGCCAAAAGTATATAAAGAATTAAAGTATGTGATGAACAAGCTTTGAATCAGATTCTATCAGATTCCAAGGAAGTGGACTAGTTAAGGGGATCATGAATGAAGATTGTGAGAGTTTTATTCATAGTAAGAGAAACCTCTGTGGATGACTGTATTTATTTCAGCTCTCATCACAGAGTTTGTATGATCCAAGGCAAATCACTTGACCTGAACTTTTCACGGGTGGTCCTCATAGTTTTCATTTCCTGAGTACTTGAAAACAGCATGGGCTGGATTTTCAGGAGTGCTAATCTTTAACTGTTGTAATGGAGATCAGTGATGGGAGCCCTGAGGATCAAATGCTAAAGAGTGTTAAGAGTTCAAACTGCACAGTAACAGCAGATCTCAGGTTGGGCACTGTACCAGTGCAGTGTTTAACCCCACTGTTTTCACAGGAATCCAACACCCCTCAAGGGTTTATGGAGATACATTTATTAAGGCACAGAGAACACAGACTTTTACAAGAGCATAACAGATCATAGGATGGCCTGGGTTGGAAGGGACCTTAAAGCTCATCTCATTCCAATCCCTTCCCATGGGCAGGGACACCTTCCATCAGACCAGGTTGCTCCAAGCCCCATCCAACCTGGCCTTGGACACTTCCAGGGATGGGGCAGCCACAGCTTCTCTGGGCAACCTGTGCCAGGGCCTCACCACCCTCACAGTAAAGGATTTCACCTTAATCTGAACCTACTCTCTCTCAGTCTGAAGCCATTCCCCCTTGTCCTGCTACTCCATGCTCTTGTAAAAAGTCTCCAATTCTCTTACAGGACACACTCAGGTACTGAAAGTCCATGATAAGGTCACCCCTGAGCCTTCTCCAGGCTGAACAATCCCAACTGTCTCAGCCTTTCCTCATAGCAGAGGTGCTCCCATCCCTCTAAACATCTTCACGACCCTCCTCTGGACTCTCTCCAGCAGGTCCATGTTCTCCCTGTGCTGGGCACCCCAGAGCTGGAGGCAGCACTGCAGGTGGGGCCTCACCAGAGTGGAGGAGGCACAGAGTCACCTCCCTCACCTGCTGCCCACTCTGCTTGTGATGCAGCCCAGGGTACAGCTGGCTCTCTGGGCTGTGACTGCACAGTACCAGCTCATGTCCAGCCTCTCATCCACCAGCAAACTCATGTCTTTCTTGGCAGGATAAGCAAAAGGCAGTATGTTCAGTAAGTTTTATACTACACACGTACAGTTAGGAAATTATTTTTTAGGCACAGTGTCATGTCATATCTAAAGTTGAAAAAAGGAATTCAAGCAGACAATTCCTGCTTTCATTAAAAAAAAAAATTAGTTAATCTAATTCTGATATTTATGTCTGAGACCCAGCCTGTAAGACTTACACACTATACTTCATTCATGTTTTCAAGGACTGAGATATTTGTGTTTGTTCAGATGTAGCTCTTTTCTGTTTGGAACTTGAACTAGTTTAGAATTTGAAGATGTTTATCATTTGTCATTTCCTTATTGCCTTATTGCATACTTAACTGAAGTCACACAATAACAAACTGAGGGCAAATCTTAAGTAGTACATTAAAGAGGCAGCAGAAGGGATGCTCGCAGACTAACATGCAGTTTCGCATCTTAAACTAAATATTTTTGTGTTTTGTATAATCTGTACAAAGGAAATCAACTAATTTAATTATAGCACAGCTGTTTTTCTAGTTAGTTAATTTCTTTTATAGGGATAGTTAACTTTACTGGAAGTTAAGTTGTAGGCATAACTTACTGAATGGGGCAACACTGATGTTCTGTAGATCTGGTTCCACTTGCTCTGCATTGAAAAGCTCTTGACCAGAGGTCTGTGTTATTTTCAGACCAGTTTTGTTTTTTTCCAGAAAAAAAATATAATATTTGGCTTGTCAACAAAACATTTATCTGCTACTTACTTCCGTTGTTATACTACAGAAACTTTCGTATTTAGCTTTTTTTATGGTTATTTACTAACTTTTAGGGCAGACGATGAGTTCTGCACTGGGATAAGCCTTTACTGTGGAGCGTTTGCTTCTGCCACATCTCTAATTTCTGTTCAGAGTTATTTACTACAGAACAGCATCTCCCCTCTCCCCTTTCAGGATGTAAAAGCAGCTGTAAGATTGCTGTGTTAAGGTGTGCTGTGGGACACAGCATTTATTTGTTGCTTAAGCTGACTTTTCCTCGTTGTCTGAGAAGCCTCCCATGAAGTTATTACCTCTCACTGATGTTACTGTTAAGCCACATAATTTTGTTACAGTATTACCCAGGAGCTGCCTAGATAGGATAAAAACCCTGCACCAGCATTCATGTCACAAATGAGCTTAAGCACTTGACAAAGAGAAACTCAACTCTCAAACTGTAACAAGGACACATCAGGATACAGCCCGAGCTCCAAAGCACCTTACCTGTAAGTGCTTGCTTTGCAGTCAAGTGTTGTCACAGCCAGTGGTTCAGCTCAGTCCTCGCTCAAGGAGTGTCCCTTCTGATCCCCTGCAAGTCTCACCAATCACAGGATTCTATCCTCTCTCTAAATCTAGGCAGAGAGAACACAGTCCACTTGCATGCCTATTTTACTATCACTTTCCTATTCCCAGAGAGCTTATTTGAGGATGAATAACGGTTCTGTGTCGCAATGTGCTGCAGTCCATAGTATTACTACTGTACTTGTAGTACTACTGTATTTTTCCGCTTAATAACTGAAGCTTGTTATTAGACAGCTTCACAAAACTACTCTAGCCTCTCCTGCAGCCTTAGGAAAAATAATTAATTATATTAGATACTCCTATGATACTCCAACTTTCCCACATGTGTAGCTACATTCCACATTTTATGGTTATTATTAGCTACTAGATTAAATATTAAACCTGAAAAAACCCTACAAAACCAAAAGCAAACCAACCAAAACCCACCAAAAAAGCACATCCCCAGCCCCCCCCCCCCCCAACCAAGAAAAAGCCCCAATTTAGCACACTTACCAGGCAGAAACAACTTCGTGTTTCAAGCACTGTAGTTTATATAAGCAGCAGCTGTTTGCCATTGCCAAATTTATAGGACCAGCCCCCCAGGGCTGTGTTAAGGGTTGGTTTATATAAAGGGCCCTTGGTAGGGAGTGGTCAGTAATGTGATGGGGTTGTGGTGTTTGTGTGTCCTTAGGTGGCTGGTGGTGGGGCTGTGTTACAAGGAAGTCAGTACGTAGCATTGTTAAGAAAGAAGTATTTTTTATTTATAAAGATAACACTTTGGGTCTGGAACAGTTAGTTTAACTTTATTTGCTCACTGGAAGTGTAATTTTCATTTGTGACTTATTTTTTTGTACCTACTTAAGGCCTTTTTTAGCTGTAAATATCTCTGGCTACAGGCTCTTCTGAATTATTTAATATAGGAAAAATATTATAGTTGTTAAAGAAGAAAGGCTTTGGTAGTGTCTCGCATCTATTTTCTTACTTAACTGTTATAGATACCTAGTGAGTATCTAAAATGGCTCTGTTTTAGTCTCTACTAGGGGAATTTTCTTCTGACCCTTTAACTAGTACAAAGGGCTGTGTGGGTTTTCTAGCTAGTGGTCTGCACTCTTATTATTTTCTTCTGTATTTTCTCAGAGCTACTGTGTAATCACTATCTCTGGGGCTTAGTTTCTAGCTGCCTGTGGTTTCCAATGTTCAGTATTTATGGGTAAAATACTTATGTTTGAGGGCAAAGGTGTTTGTGCAGTTGTGAGAGTTACATTTCCTTGGTGTCACATATTGGCTTGAGGGTGGGGAGGAAGGTATGGGTTTTTTTTTTTTTGCATTGAATTTAGGAAAGTGCAAGTTGAATCCCTTTTGGCTTGTATCCTGTGAGCCCTTCTTTGGAACTTGACCTGCAAGAGACTCTTCCTGCTTTTTCAGGTGGAGTGGTTGAGAGCATGGAGAGGCTTGACGTTGTGTCTGAGCTGCTGTGATGAAGAGTCACCTCTAGAAAGCACAGTAGAAAGCTGTTGGTTTTTTTTTTTTTTTTTAGTTTTCCAGTGATGGAAAACTGAGTGCCCTGTGGTGGTGGAGAGGCTCAGCTGTAAGGCAGAACTTCATAACATAAACCCCTTCCCACCTGAGGAACCTGCTGCAAGGGACTGGTTCTGGAAAAGTAGGGCTTGGTCATGGAGCTCGTGCAAGGAAACACTCTCCAGACTTGGTGTTTCTCTGCTGTCAGCTTGAACTGGCTACACCTGCTTGAACCTTTAGAATAACTCAAGGCCCCTTCCAATGAGCAAAGTGACTCTGCTGTGGGAATGTATTAGCAGCTTAAGTGATTTGTCCTGTAGTGTCTTGAATCTGTGTGTATCTGGGCTATCTCTGCTGGAGGTGCATTCTTAGCTGCTTGGGAAATGATTTTCTAGTTGGCATGTGTGTGATACTTTCTTTTAAGCTTATTAGCTTGTCTTGAAGACCTACTATCTTGCTCCTGCTAAGTCTTAATTGATGATTGGAAATAGTAGAACAAAAATCCTACTTCCAGGTTGTTCTGCTGTTGAGCCAGCAAAAGCTTCACAGATTCAGGTGTTACCAAGACCAGATAAATAGTTACTTTAGAGGTAGTGATACTTTAACCAGGTGTATGTCTTTGTGGCTCCGTGGATTCAGGTGTGTGGGATATATAGGCAGGAATATGACACTAATGCCTACTTGTGATGAAATTTAGGCTTAATTTTATTGCTTATCTATTTCAACAGATTGGAGTATTATAAGCAAATCATTTTCTATTTGGATGTCTCTTCAAGGTGCTCTTTGAGCTTTCTAAAGTGTCACCACTTTTGAGTTGTGCCTTGGCTATTTATGTCTGTTTATTAGGTGGTCGTTTGCCTATTTGGATTTGCTTTCTTTTGTTAGTGCTAATTGATGGCTTATCGTGGATCAGTTTGCATCTAGGCGTGGATTTGAGGAACTGGGTGATGTCCAAACATTTGCTCACTGTTCTGCAGTTGTTGCTTTGGTCCTTCCCCCCCCCCCCCTCCTTTTTGCATATATTTCACTCAAAAGCAAAGCTCGTGCAGTAACAGTTTGTCCCCTTAAATGATGTGCCAATTGCTTCTCCCCACAATGTAGCTTATGAAAAAATTCCCTTTTTTGCCTTTTTCTAAGTTATTCTTGGGTTTTGCTGATAAATTAAATATTTCATCCTGTGTCTAGAGCAGAACATACCTTGCATCAGGAAATAAAAAGAGATTTGTGGTGTTAGTCTCCTGTCTTGCAGCAGACATGCACTAATACTCACGAAGAACTTGTAGGCATCCCTCTGTGGTGCTTGCTAGATAAGATAATTACACAGAGATTTAAGGTCTGTTTCTAGAACTTACCTTTATCTGAAGAAGGTGCTTGAGTGCTCAGCAGAGGTTCTGTTCTCGTTTGGCTGAACTGGGCTGGTCTGTGACTTGCAAGTGCATGGTGAGTTTGGAATTTCTGATGTTGGTGAAGAGAGTGATCTGCCCTCTTGATCACTGCAGGGTGATGCTGGTAGGGGAGGATTTGTTTCATGAAGTCTTTAACTCCGGAGCTGGGAGAGGAAAGAAGCACACCTGGGAAAAAGTTGAAAAGAGCAAATCCTGAGAGGACCTTCAATGGTTGAAATGGATATTGAGATGAAAAATGCCACTCATAAGTTTGCAGCTGTTGTTGTAGACAGTCACAGCTTGTCCCTGACTTCGTTAGAGCTATAGGATACATACAGCTAGAGGAGGAAGGTGATTGTTGCCTCAGGTACTTGCTCTTGCTTGCCTTGTCAGATGCAGTTACTGACAGATGGCTATGAGGAGCTGAGGATATGCCTAGCTCAGCAGGAAGGGCACTTGTCTTGGCACTTGGGCTGTTTTGTCACTGTCAGTCTTTATTTCTGGGTTCTGCAGAATTGTACAGAAGCAGAACAAGTCCTGCACGTTTTTGAGACAGTCCCCACATGTGAAGTCTGGCACGGGAGAAAACAAAACGTGCTTGTTGGCAAAACAAAAGTGGTGAGGATGGAGGAGAAGGTACTCAGGATGGATATGAATGGAACAAGCCTAAAACAGGGATGCAGCAGTGACTGAAGGTTAGCTGAGAGTTCTAGTTGGGTGATCAGATGCTGGGAATAAAACTGAAAAATGTAGATGGATGTTGCTGGAGCCTTGTGTCCAGGTGGAGTTGTGTGTGACATTGGCATTTTGAGGGTATTCTTGGCATTTGTTTGTCAAGAATGCTTTAACTTCTCAGATCAAGGCTCTTGGATAGTTAACATACATCTGGCAGTTTGGAGGGAGTTACTTAAGTAATAGTGTATGTTTAGCTACTTTGTGTGCGTTAGGTAGGTGCTTTATATCATGTTAAATTCTGAATGAACCTTCCTGGGTGTTAGTCACTTGGTTACAGAGTGAGTTAAAGTGGCCTTTAATTCTGTGAAATATTCAAATTACCTTTTTTTGAAGGTGTTTTCCTTTGTGTGAAGCCTAGAGAAGTGCTGTGTTTTCTATTAAACATATGCAAACACAATCAAAGGAACACCCCCAGAAAATGCCAAAACACACAGGCAGAAACCCAAAACTCGCTGGAAATCTGTCGTGACATACGTGGAGGTGGCAGGTAACAGCCTGACTGCAAACGCTGCTTCAGGTGATTTTTGTCATTTCAGGAACATAGTTGCATTCAGTCGCAGAGGGATGAAGCATTTGGAGGAGCTTCCTAAATGGCAGGGGACTGGAAACCCAGATGGTTCTTTCTGGCTCTTGGTTCGTTTCCTACCCCAGTGTCTTGTGTTCCTGAAGTAACAAGAGTTGTCCTTTCCTGTTCCCTTTAGTTAAGTGCCTGCTTATCCCTTTTACAGACCTGTTGACAGAGAATGCATTAAACTTCCCCTGCTACCTCTTGAAGAATAGAACCTGCTTGTTAACTAGGCACCTCAAATCTCTTAGGTAGTTGTTTTTCACCTCTGAAGTTGTGTGTGCTTAAAGGCCAGGGCCGTGAAAATCAGTTGTTTTCTGTTTGAGTGTGTAGGAAGAAACTCACCTGAGATTAAATGAAATAATGTTTAGCTGGGAAATATATGCCTTTATATATGCATGGCCGGTGATCAGAATGAAAACAGTTTCTGATATTAAAAATAAAGTGTTGTGCTGAGGAAACTTAGATAGCTAATGGTGCTTCTGTATACAATCTGATACATGCAAATGAGGTTGCCAGATGGCACAAGACAAACTTGCATAGATTTTAGCAAAATAAATAATGCTTTTTGCAGTGGAAGTCAACAGCAAGCAGAAATACTTATAATGCATTCCTTTACAGTAATAGAATATTCATAAACAAATAATAGATTCCAGGCTAATCTATCACTGCCAGAGGGAGGTGCCAGCATCACAAGTATTGAAAAAACTTCTGTTCTTGCTTATTTAATTTTCCAATTCATCATTAAGCAATAAAATCAATAACTCAAGCCCTCATTTGACAGAATTTGTAGCCTTAGTCCACTCTACCTGAATAGGAGCCCTCTAAGCAAGCACAGAAAGAAAATTTCAGACATGCATAACTAGAAAGAAGTATAAGTAATCTTGGAGAGCTTCCAGGGTCTTAAATGAAAGATCTAACAGACTGAGATACTTATTCCCTAGATGTCTGCATCAAAAGGCAGATTATATTGGTTCTTCTGACTTTGAGAAGGCATTTGCTCCTAATGATGAAATGAAATTTTTTTTGTTATCAAAAGGTTCTGCACTTCAAAGAGCAGTGTGCATTATTCTTGCATTATCACTTGATTGCACTTGCCTGGAAATTAACAGGTTGAAACCACTTAAAATTATATATATTAGGGAGGATACTTGCTCAGATCAGTTATTAATCTGTTAAGGAATAAAGTATTTTGTATTAAAAATAATCATAGGTAAAGTAATCCCCCCCCCCCCCCCCAGTAGGTGATAGGCTGGTGTAGCTTTTTTGGAACATGTGTATCCCAGCTGATGCTGCTGGAAAGCTGAGCAGGATTGACACTGTTGTCCAAAACACTGGAGTGGCCTCCATGCAAGAAAGAGTAAGTTCTTGGGGAAAAGTGTAAGAATGAGAGAGTTTATGTTCACCCCAGGGCTGGAGAGGCAGGAGCTCTGAGCTGAACACAGGAGAGCACTTGCTGTAGGCTCAGGTGGACTCTTCTGCAGTCAGCCTCTAGCTGATCATTTACTCCTGTGTAGTCTGAGCACCTGTTAGCAACTTTGTGAGATAAAATCTCTGATTAGTGGAGCATCATCACACTGGGGACCTAACCCTCATAATTTATGAAAGTAGTCGCAGCACATCAAGACTCCAATTTGAATGGAAGGATTCTGGAACTTGAAATATATTTTGTGGTGGGAAGCTGCTGTGTTGAAGACCTTTACTGGGCAATTTCCCTGTTCTGGAGTCTGGTGTCTTAACACCAGCTCAGTGTGTGGCTCTTACTGCCAGTTGGAGCAGGATGATCTTTAATGTCTCTTCCAACCCAAGCCATTCTATGATAAAAACTTCATGTGAGATAAACCTCAGCAACATTTAATCAAACAAGTGTGCAGGCAGTCCTGAGGGACTGTAGGGACCTACCTGGGAGTACAAGCTACTGCTGGTAGTATGTCCATATGGGAACTGCAGTGTCAGAGGGTGGCTTTTTGGGAAGAATGCGACTAGCAGGTGCAGCCAAGTGTCCTGCTGCTGTGGGCAGATGGTGGTGATTCACTTCAACACTCACAGTAACCATTGGGGATGTAGGCATTATCTGGGATTCATGAGCCAGCAAATGACCAAGCATCCAATCTTTAAATCTGTTTAAATGCCTAAAGATCAGAGAAAATGTGCTCAAGAACAGGATGAATTTCTTAGTCACTGAAACCAATGAGACCAGTATCTTCTGGTGTCTTGGTCTTTGAGACAAAGTGGTGCTTCTTGATACTGTTCTCCTTGTCAGGGGCTGTCATTCTTTCTTTTTCCCCACCACGATGATGTGAGCATGGAAATCCAGAATGAGGTGTCAGCTGAAATTTGTTTGTTTGTTTTTTTGTTTGTTTTTTTTTTTTTCCCTTCTGCTTTTTTCCTTAGCTGTCTGTTCCATTTTCCTGGTTCCTGTAGGCAGCGTGGTCCTAGAATAATTTCCCTTGCAATAGCCTCTGTACCTATGTTTCTTCCTCTCTGGGTAAGTAAAGATCCTTAAGATAATCCTTACCTTCCACGGGAGTAGAAATAACTGCCAGCACTATGTAGAGGCTTTTATACTAAAACTTTCATACTAAAACATCAAATTAATGTGATGATAGTCCTAAAAGTACCTGCAATGTTCTAGAGCACAGAAAGGGGCAGCACAGGAAAGGTAATAAACAGTAAAAAGAGCTGCCCTACTTGTTTCTCTCCTTGGATTTGCTGTCAGGTTTGTGATGAAGCACCAGGGCTGGAACTTACTGCTTTGCCAGAAAACATCAGGCCCATCTGAGATCTCCCACTGTTTTATTTTCCTTTCTTTTGTCTTTTAGTTGATTGACCTCCTAACCTTGCACATTACACCTGCTATTACGCACAGCTGCTAAGCTGCTGTTCAATTTACCCCAAATGCAAGGTGTTTTGTTATGGTGAAATTGTTCAGTTAAACCCCTGTGTTGTTTCTCAGCTTTTCAGCAGAGCAGATTGCTCTCTGGCTTGCAGTGGGGAGGCAGATTCAGGGCAGTATTGCTACATTTTCCCCTCTTTGCCAGGCAGGGAAGATAAACCCAGGCATTTTTACCTCTGTTCTATGAAGACATTGTAAAATATCATAAATAGACGATCTTCAAACACCACTGGTGAGACTGTCTTGGGAGCTTCTGAATATATTGTTGTTGCAGGAGTCTCTTGAGTAAATTGTTCAATAAATTGTGTTCTTACACTGTGCTGCTGGACTACTGAATAAAACAACACAACTGTGTGCTACTTTGATATTTTTATTAGTATTAGCAGGAGATTTGGGAGCATTTACTTGTTTGTACTTTGTTGTGTGTTTGTACTGCACTGTGCTGGGCTAATTCAAAGTCCCAAAGTGAGTAAAAAATAATGTTCTATTTTTTGCTGGAAGAGTCATTGCATTAGTTCTGGACTAATCCCACCTGAGATGGCGAGTGGCTCTGAGTCATGAAATTAAAATGCAAATTTGATGAAAGATGCTGAATTTACAGAACTAGTTGCACAGTGTTTGTAACCCATCATTTATAAGCCAGACTTTTTTTTTTTCCTATTGAAATGAACGGAGAGGTTTTTCTTCAACTCTTCCAACAACCAGTGATTAAATTTACAGAATGGCTTTTACATTTCTCAGCTCTAGCTGATATAATAAAACATTTTATCACTGACTGGGTGGTCCCCATGGTGTTGAGCTGTATGACAGTTTTGAGTATCAGGCCAGCTGTTGTTTTTATTTCAAACTAAATCTTCCAAAAGTGAATAGCATGTAAAATTAACAGTTCCTTGCCAAGTAACCTTGGAAAGTTATGTAGGTTTTTGTTTTAGTCCTATGGCAATATATAACTTGGAGTAGCTATCCTGAGAACACATGATAGGGGATGTGCACACCCTGAAAGAGATACTGTTATATACCATTACATTGGATAAGGAGGGATTTCAAGTGTGAATTTTATTTGTATTTGAAGTGTTGCTTTTCTAAGTCTGTTACTTGGAGGCATCTTCTGGAGGTTCAGGATAAACAAATTCAGTCCTATTAACATTTTTTTTTTTCCCCTCTCTATATAAATTCTTGTTAATGAAAATTTTCTCCACCTCATTGTCAAGTGAAAAAGATGGAGGTTCTGCAGTGAGTGTCTGGAATGGTGATAGTGGAGTATGACATAGCACAGCGTGTTCTTGTGCCACAAGCCCATGGATTCTGGAGGGAATGGCTGAGTGAGTAGCTGCTCACATGACACAGTGAGGTAATGGCACTTCCTGGAGCACGCAGGGGAGATGGACATTCTTACCCTGGTTTATTCTAGCTTTTAAAATTGTATAAATTATACTTAATGACCAAACTGGAGTGAAGAGTAGCTGTAGAAGGAGGTCAAAGCAAGGGCAGTTGTGGCTTGTATAGCAACTTCTGTAAGCAATTAACCTCTGCTCTGCTGCTTCCAGCTGCTTTGCTCTAACCTGTGAGCAGTGCTTCAGGGTCCTGGGCTGCACCAGGACACCTGAGATCTGTGTGCCACGTCATGCTGGGTTGTCATACTGTATAGATATTCATACTACAAGCTGGAGTTGCTTCTCCTGAAAACCTTGCAGGCACTACTGAACAAGCTCTGCTTCTTACCAAGTCTAATGCCAGCAGTTGACTGTTAAGCAACATCCTGCCTCTGGCTTACAGCTCCATCTGCATGTGAACTCATCAGAAGTTTTGTGTCTTGGAGGAGCTTGTCTTGTGAGAAGTAGTGGCTTCTTGCTGTATCCCTACTCTATTTCTCTAAGAGGTGTCTGCAAACAAATAATTCTCACAGTCTTTTCAGAGTGTTGAAAAAGGTGACTTCAAGCTTTGAGCAAAGCCTCGGTCCTGAAGAAGAGCCATAAACTTCTTGGGACTGAGATCTTCTTTCAGTTGCTTTATTTGGTGCACAATATCTTTCTCTCCTCCTCCTAGTCAGCTTTCTGTTGATTAGTCCATTCACAAGTTATTTCTAACCCATAATAACAGGGGTCTGAAAAAAAGGCTAAGGCCAGGAAGGAAAGCAATGAGCTTATCTGTGGTGCCAGTGGGAAGTTAAGGGGCAACTTATGATTTGGGTATCATTCCAGGTAGTTTCAGTGGAGAAAAATGGTCTCTTCCTGTGGATAAGGCTAGTGAGTGTTTCAACACAAGACATCTCTCACAAAAAGTACTGTATCTGTCTTGTATAATAAGCAGTTTTGCCAGCTTGGAACATGCTTCTCTTTGGGGACCCAGTTCTCTCTGTGAAAATTTTTGTACTGCATATCACCTGAAGAATGAATTACTTGACAGCTTTTCATGCAAGGCTTGTAAATCATACAAGCAAGAGAAAAAACAATGCAGAACTTTATCAAGAAATGAAAAGTACAAGTGGCCAACATCAGTCTCTAGGGAAAATGATCCAGTGGGCCAGCTGCTAATAGATACCTCAGCTGAGTTTGTGTGCTCTGAGCTTGCATGCAACTTGAAGGATGTTAAGGTGCCAGTAATCAACATCCATCTGTATTTGTGAGAAGGGTAGGAGGGGGCTGGCTGTGCATAGGTAGCAAGTTTTTCACTGTTACTTTGCAGTTTCTTCTTCATTGTAGTACTTTAGTACTCAGTGCCCCGTTTCATCTTCCTTTGTACCTTTTCTTTTTAAAACAGCACAGTGAACACACCCTGCGTTCTACCTGGGTAGTTGTAGAACTGATAAACCCCCTGAGACTCAATGCAGCAGAGCAACATTGCAACTGGAACACTTGCTAGTTAAACATTCACCAGACACATCAGGCTGCAGTCAAGGACAGAGCTGGTGTCCATTCCCATTGTTAATTAAAACATGCTTACTCAGTGTTTCAGTTAATAGTAGCAACACTGTTGGCTGTGACCTCTCAGTGAGATGCTCATGGGCAAATCTTTTGCTTCCCTGAAACCTGTTGTAAAATTAGGGGAACTGATTATTCCTCGAGGCGTTGGAGCGTGTGCTTTGCACTGCCCATGTGCAGAACTGCAGTTTTATTTAGCGTGATGTGTGCCTGAGGGAGACATTTCAGAAGCAGAGAGAGCACAGGCTGCTTAACTGCTCCTCACACCTGTGGAAATTTTCCAAGTGATGTCCTGAGCAGGATAGTGAGGTCTGGGTGAATTTAGCAAGAACAAGGTTTCTTTACTTCATGCTAAGTAGCTATGTGAGGAAGCAGCTACAGTCCTTCAAGTGAGGTATGTCCTCTACACTCACTGTATACAAGGGTAATGAGCTCTAAACTTTAACAGGTACAGAGAAGGATGATCAAGGGAATGGATTGCCTATTTCATAAATAACTGGAAAAGCTTAGCCTGTAAAACTTGCCAAAAAAAAAAAATGAGGAGTACAATTGCTTTCTTTGGTACATCAAGGAGTTAAGTACCAGAGAAAGAGGAAAAAACCAGTCAAATGGGAAGACAATACTTCCACAAGCACAGGTGGGTACAAATAAATTGGGTGTAATGAAATCTGTTAATAATGAGCCTAAAAATAGATTATCCCAAGAAGACTTCTACTAAAAGCAAGGGGGACACAAATGCTAACTGCCTTTGAGATGGTATTTGAACAGTTCATGAAAAGGAGGGTATGATATGGTGCCTGAAATAGTGGGGGCTGATTCTCAGGGTCTGGGAAATTCCGCAGCTCTTTACTGTGACAGCCACTATCTGTCGGAGATCTGTGAGCTGAAATGCTCCCTCTTGATCTTGGAATCAGAACTGAGCTCCTCAGTGGGGGCTGGGAGAGAAAAATGTGAAAATTTAGAGTGTCCTGCAAATGCTTCAGTTACTGTTAAAACAGGCAGTAAAACACTGTCAGCCACATCTGGCAACAGCAACTGTGGGAGATGCTAATATCTGTCCCATTGCCAGTAATTTCTTGAAATACCAACATAGAATAACACTACTTGAAACTGCCTGATTCCTCTCCCTTTTAAGCACAGCTGAAACCAGCTGAAGAGTTGCTCTGGAGACAGTAAGTCTTGTTGTGTGATGTCCCTTTGCAAAGTTTGTGGCAGAAGGCAGGAGGGTTCTGAGATGCTCCCCAGGCTCTCACGTGCTCTCTGAGCATCTGATACCGGCACCGTGGGGGCTGTGAGGAGGAAGGGCAGGGTGGGCTCTTGGCCAAGTGTGTTTGCTGCAGCTTCATCCTGAAGTGACTTGCTGTGCTTGAGTTCAGTTTGGGCTGGAGGTGTGCTGGCAGGGAGGCAGCAGCACTGGGAGATCGCTGTGGTGTGCTCAGCACAGGGCTGTGATTATTCAGCAGACGATATCTAGGAGGTGTTGATGCTTAATATACTTCCTCTTTATGACAAAAGAACAAACACAAAGACTTTGGCTAGCTTTGGTGCCTAATTTAAAACTGGGAGTTTTATGGTGGGAAGAGATATAATCCATTAAAAAAAACCCAAAAGCTTTCTATGGTCCAAGCAGTGACTTCTGCACAGAGTGGACACCGAACATATGGCTATGCTGAATGTGTTGCCTGATCTTTGAGAGCATCTTCCAGCTACTTTTGGCCCTGCTGATTTTAGGATATGAATTATTTATTTGTTATTGACAGACTTTGTCATGTCTTAAATCTACTTATATGCTCATTTTTGATTCAGTGACTTAATTCTACACAATTAGTAATGACATGAAGTTGTACCTGTCCTTCAAGGGCGTGTGGGCCATGAAGTATCTGGGTTTTATGTCTCAATTGCATCTCAGCTTTTAATTGCTTTTAAAACTGCTTTTAAAATATTTAAGAGCTACAGATACTACTTTATTAGGCAACTGTTTTTGCTGTCTGCAAACATGCAGGGTCTTTGATTACAGTGATCCGTCTTCAAGACTAGAAGCTGCTGCTGTTTAAAAAAAATAAATTAATCTACATATGCATGTTCTTACACCTCATCCATTTCACAGCCAGACCACTATCATGAAACCTACTCAGTCAAACAGAGAGAATAAGGATAACATTGATAAATGGAATCAGTGACAGTCTGGGGTGGTGGGAGTGTGACCTCAGGACTGGAATCTGAAGGGTCAGACATCCCATATAATGGCATGCTGGTGCTACCTGAACATGTTTTGCTTTTTTTTCCCCCTCAAAATAGTTTTTTGTTTGTTTGTTTGTTTGTTTGTTTTCAGATACTTCCAAAGGGCCCCAGGCTCCCAAAATCTGGCCAAGCTGCACTGGAATGAGGTATTTTCTGTTCCATTGAATACAAATGTACATATTTGCTGTTTGTGGCTTTTGCTCCTCGTGCTGTGGCAGTGTCAGTAAAGATAATTTGTGTTACAGGAGTGTTGTTTCATTTCTGAAGGTATCTGGGCTTACCCACTCCTCTCTTAGCAGATGCACCCCCCGTGCTAAGAACACTTCAAAATGCTTTTGTCAGGATGTGAACTTTCATTTTTTTTCTTTATCTAATTTTTGTTTTCAAAGGCAGCTAACCTTTTTCTAACAGAAGTGTGTTTGTACCAAATTTTGTGCCGAAGAAATCACAGCTTGGAACCTACAGCATATTTTGGTGAGTTCTAACAACTCCATGAGAACAGCAGAAAATAATTAATAAGCAGCAGTGGGAGTCTAACACGGTAATTATCTAGCTGTTGTGCAAAATAACTTTGATATCTGGTAGAAACAATTAGTGAAATAACAAGGAATAAAAATGATGCGCCACCGTTGCAGAATTTGTGAACAGAACAGTAGGTAGAAACGGATGGATTCTTGTGTTTTGTTGCCCCTCACGTAAATGAAAATTTGAAAAACCTGTCAGTGAAAGGTTTGTGATGGTTAGCTGGGAAATTGTGACAAAGTGTAGTAGGGAGCTGGCTGCTTAAACGTAAGTGGAAATAATATTTTCATGGGATTTCTGTGAGTGAGGCTGTTTTAGAAGCTTTAAGCTGTTGCACAAAGGGCTGGATTCAATTGATTAAATAAACTGTAGTGCTTTGAGCTGCCAGGTGTGTGCTGTAGAAGATCCTGCTGTGACATGGTGCTCTGTCATAGCTCCCAGGAATGATATACCCCATGGGCAGTGGATGGTTCTTTTTCCAACTATTATTGGACATTTTTTGATTTAATAAAACAGCTTCAGTAGTAGCATAATGTGGTGCTTTTTTTGATCAGTGTCCTGGAGGGTTGTTATTGCTTAAATAGCTTAGAATACTGTATTACAGGGCTACTAAAACCTGCAGTTCTGTCTTAACTCTAAGCTCGCTTGTACTGCAGATCTCTACTCCTCTGGCTTCCTGGGAACAGCTGAAACTCTGTTCCTGCACAGCTGGTAGTAGTTAAAGCCATTGCATGTGTCAAAGGAAATAGGAACAACAAATGAAGTGAAAAACATGTCATTTGTAAACAGAATCATGAAAAAGAACTTGCCTTCGAGCTCGTCTGGACTGTGCCATGTAGGACCATATGTCACTTGACCTTTATTTCCTTTGGCTAAAGAGGATCAGTTATAAGGAAAACAAGTTTGGAAAACGGATCAAATTGCAACACAGCTTTGGTTTAAAAAAAAAAAAAAAAAGAAACATCAACAAACTGCTCGGTTATTGTCTGAAACATTTTTGTGTCTGTGCATTTTGTAATACCTTGTTATCTATGGCTACGCTTTTCTGCTTCATCTACATGAAAATCTGAGGTTTTAGGTGCTTAGAGGAGTGCTCTGTTAAGTAACTTGAATTTTGTGTAGGCAAAGAAGTTGAGCAGCACCCTATGGTTAGAATCCATGTATTTAGAATATTGAAGATACTTCTGTTATGGGATTTTTGTGGTTCAAACATGCAGTTCTGGAATGGGGGAAAAGCTCATCTTTTACTGAAATACTGCTTAAAAGATGTGGTCTCTGATGTGCTCACTGAAAATCATGTGAAATTCATAATCTGGCCCTGATGATTTTGCCTGTGAATAATGAACTGTGTGACATCCTGGCTGGGGTGTGCCCTGATTCGTGTTCTGTTCTTCGTGCTTCCGTGTGGGCATCAATCATTCATTTGTGCTCCCAACAGTTCCCTGAGTACATGAGTTGCTGACTGCCCAAAGCTGCAAGTGTGGAATGTGGTGGAGTTATGACTTATCTCCTGAACTGTAAGAATAGCAGAAAAATAGACAAGCTTTCCTAGGTTTTGCAGTTGCATGAGTTTTTTTATACTAAAATGCTTGCTTTCTGTTTTGTTTGGGTTTTGTTGGTTTTTTTTTTTGCCTACCCACTTTGCTATCAAAACAATCCTTGTCATAAGAAAACCTGATGCTGTATTAATGATTTAAGTCTCAAAAAGGGATTACATAACTCTGAACTCCTAAATAGCTGGGTAAGTCCTAATTTTGTTTAGAAGGGGAAGATTTTTCTCAAGAAGAGGGATCTTGCAGTTTTCAGTCAGGGACAGTACTGTAAGACAAAGGGATGTAATTACACAGACCCATCTACAGAGGCTGCATTGCCTCTGGTTGTGTTCCTTCCTGTCCATAGGAAGCTGCTGGGTGATTTCTCACTGTTCCTTGGGGTGCTGTTGAGATCAGAGGAATCACACAGATTCTGGGGGGCAGAATCCATCTTTTAAGTCCTGTGTATGAGTGTTGTTATCTGTCTCTAACATCCCACTGATCCTGCATGGAATTGTTGTGTAGTGGATAATTATGTTCATGGGAGAGAAGCTGTCACTGATCATAAATACCTGCTGTTTTGGTGACACAGTTGAGTAGGTGCACTAACAGCTTGAAAAATCCTCTGTAACTGTAAGCAATCATCTCTACTTGGTTTTACAAACAGCCCTTTATGTTCCTGAGCAGCATTAGCCCATTATCCCATTGCTAATTATTTCCACTTGTTAGGAAGCAATGAAACTTTATCAGTTACCATTTAATCAGCGTTGCCACCAGAACACTTCCAGCAGAAGGAGCATAACTTCACTGTATACAAGATAAAATTGCAGTGACCATGCAAAATAAGAATTTCATGATGTAGGCATGACATGGAGGGGGACTGTGGCTGAAACCTGATCCCTTTGAGTTATTATGGGAATTACTCCCAGAATTGCATTTATTCTTTGTGCTTCCTTTTAGAATAAAGAAATGAGATATTAAACTGCTGGCTTATACAGCCCCCTGTACTTTCTTTATTAGTAATCATATGTTTTTCTGTGCTTGTGAGGAATTTTTCAAGGGGTTTGTGGAGGGTGAGGAAGGAGCTGCGATGTGTTCCTGGTTCTCTGAGTAGATGAGATACCCTGGATTATTTAGGTAAACTTTCTGCAGTAATTCACATCTGTTCTGCAAAACTTCTGGTCCAGTGGAAGGTGTCCCTGCCCATAGTGAGGGGGTTGGAACAAGATGATCTCTTTTAGGGTCCCTTCTAACCCAGGGCATTCTATGATTTACTCAGCAGTGTGAAGTACCTTAAAATTCTGGGTTCACTGTTCATTTGTTGACTTTTAATCTTTATTTTAAATGACTCAAGAGCACAAACACAAAAAAAATTCTTCCTGGTCTTAAATGCCAGGTTTGGATACGGTAATTGAGATTCAGTATTCAAATGTGTTAGAGGCTTATTGTTTGTTCTCTAAATTACCTAGGAATTATATGGAAGTAAAACAGCTGACTCTCCAGTCACTACTCAGGCATTCATAGTCATCTGTGAGTTATTAATTTAATCTGGAAATTGGTTTCTCAGTAGAAGCTTCTAAGGAGTGCTAATGAAATTGGGTTTACCATGTGCTAAACATTATTACATATCTGAAACTTGCGTCTGAACTTCCTTTTTGGTTTTCTCCCCATTAAAAAGGACCTTTTCATCTCTCTCAAATGGGGTACTTTGCCACTATCCAAGTTACATCGGCTTTTAAAGGTTACTTTTTAATATAATGCCTGGATAAAAAGGGCATTTTATTGCGTAAAGTAAAGTAAAATACATCAGATACACATTCTAAGTGTGTTCAGAAGTTTTCACAGAGTCTGTAGGGTTACATAGTTCATGTATTGTAAGTAAATACATCTGCTCACCTTTTTTAGCGGAATTGATTGTTACTGAATCTTTACTGCTCTGCTTAGCAAAGGCTCAAATAGCTGGAAGGTCAGTGAACTTCAGTAGCTTTCCACTAGAGTTGTAGTAGGAGCTGAGGCTCTTATGATGCTTTTTTACAGCTGGGTGGCAGCATTTCTGCAGCAATTCATTTGTGCCTGAGTTAACTGCTCCAGGATGTTATGGGGTTGTTTCTCTCAGCTGTGATTATCCTTTTTAGAGCAACATAAAACTCACCAAATGTTCGTTACGTGTCTGTGGCAGCAAATCCTAATGATGCTGCTGATGCTGCTGCAAGTATCAGTAGGTGCAAGAGGTTATAAAATGAGCAGGACTTGATAAAAGTGTAATGCAGAGACTTGGCCACTGACCATTCTGCCTCCTGCTGCTTGTTGTCCTCCCTTACATTCATAGCCTGAGTTCAGGATTCCAACTCTCAACACCAGTTTGCTTCATTTGCTCACATCTGTGAAGATGAATTCAAATGAACTGACTGCCTCAACAATCTGAACTGATATAGTTTCCCCCACTGCATTTTCCATTTATGCATGCCACTGCTCACCTTCTACATCAGCAAATTAAATCTTAATGTTAAGACTGAACTTTGCAAGCCTTAACCTTTAGCCGCTGGATTTTGTTATTTGCATCAGGAGGAAGAATTACTCACAATTAGGTTTACTTCATTTACTTAATTGTGAAATTATCAGAGGGCAATCACTTTTTTTTCTTGTATCTCCTAAGCTTTTTTTGCCCCTCGTTGTGAAGTTTGCTTTTCCAGGTTATTTTTGTATCTCTCCTTTGAATTCATTCCTGTCTGATTCTGTCCTCTTGTGTAACTCCTTTTCTGAATGGATGTGGTTTTCTAACATTCTGCTAGTGCTATATATGCATAATCACTGTCATTACCCAGTTTTTAATGGTTATTTTCTACTTTATGAAGGGTTCTCCAGACATGCCCTGAGGTCAGGCTGAACCAGTTCCAGTCTCTGTGTGCTGTAATCCTGATGCCTGGCTGTGTTAAAACAGGTTTAGTTGGGCTGTGACTTTCCTGTAGGCAATTCAGATGGTCCCACCTCGTTTATTACCCATCTTCATTTTTATGCCGCTGAACTTTGTGTTAACTGCAAACTTTATCAGCAAGGATTTTATGTCACTCAGAACAACATTGAACAGCACTTGATCAAGGCTGTTGCAGTGCCTGCTCATCCTCTGGGTGAAGAAGTAGATGAACCTTTGGCTGTGGCACATGTCGTGGAACCATTTGTTGACCCATCAGGTTGGAGTGACCCTTTCCAAAACCATTCCCTTTGACTGTGGGGATTGATGAAAAAGCTACCTGCAACTCCAGACTCACTGCCACTTCCCTGTAATCCTTCTTGATACCCCTCAGACTGCACCTGCTGCCGACATCATATGGAATTAAATCTAACAACCTAATGAAATTCAAATATGATATGTCAAGGTAGCTTGATCTACCAGATGAGTAGTCTTGTCAGCTTTATAGGTTTGTTTGAGACGACTTAGGCATAGAAAGACTATGAAACCATATTGACTGTCATTAATTACATTTTAGCTTCTAATTCTTTTTCTTTACGAGATTCACTCAGTGTTCTGTGGGAGTAAAAATCGTGTTATCCAGACTGTAACTCCATGGGTGTCCATCTTGCCATTTTTACATCTTGAAACTACCCAGGGAGTCCTCTAAGACTCGTGAAATTCCACAATTTGTGGAATTTATTAAGCATTGGAGTTTAGAAGGCCTCTCTGTTTACCTAAATGTTGCTTTACAGATTGATGGGTGCAAATCTGTCGGATGCACCAGTTGGAAAATGCAGAGTCTAAGTGGGTTCTTCCTTCTGTCACAGACAGTAATCTTTGTATTGCATGTGTGATAGGCAGGACATCTGTCTTTTTAAAAAAGGTCCACAAGTATCTGCTGGGGATGGAAAGTATCTACTGTATTTTTCCTTAGTCTGTCTCCTTGTTTAGAATTTTATCAACTGCATTTAGCAATAACCTGTATCTGACTTGAGATTCCTTTTGTTCCCCTGTATTTTAGAATGCTTTATTTCCCTTAACTGCACCAGTTTTATTTTCTCTGGCCATATTGGCTATTGATATCTTATTGTATTTGCTTTTATTTCCTGCATTGCTCACAAATGCTTGAACTCATAACTCTTATTTGGCACTGCTGGTTTTCCCCTTCCACCATAGTTAATGGGTTTTTGTTTCCTTTGCCACTTTAACATCCTCGGGCAACAGAAAGATTGAGTTGCCAGTTTCTCTCTTTACATTGACATGTTCATGGCTTTCTAACCCATTTCCTATTTTTGTTGTGTCTTTTTAATGGCAAATAAATGGCTATTAATGCCCTGCAGAAAAATACTGAATATCCCCAACAATACTGTTCAGCTGTCCTAAAAAAATATTTCTCTTACACACAGACATATGATTTATTTTTTGTTTTATTAACTCAGCAGGCTAGGATTGTGCTTTCAATTAAAATGGCTAAGCTGAAGTAATTAGGATTTGTTGTAATCAGCACGGATAAACTTGATAAAGAAAGAGACTAAATTATCTCACAGGGTTTTGTCTTGACTGTTTTTGTTAGCAAATCTAGATAAATAGCTCGAAGCCCTTATTTCTGAAAAGCCAGTGAGTGGCTTCAGGTTACTGCTGGATACTGACACTGTTTATAGAATATTTAATGTGCTATAAAACACTATCTTCTCTGTCATCTGCTGGTCATCCCCTGACCTGTGGCTCAGTACAGGATACTTTGAATAACTGTTGAATTAGATGTCTTAGAGTGAACCTTTTGCTCTGTTCCCACGCTGTGAATGTGATTCTTTCTGTCTTGGCAAGCCCGGATTTCTGGATTTTCCCCTCCTCGGGCTGTCTGCTCAGGAATGCCCTCTGCTCCAGCTGCTTGCCAGTCATTCCACTGCAGAGCAGCTCTTCCCCTGTGGAATGGATAACTCATTAAACTCTTCCAGCTCCTGCAAGGTGCTGGGCAGTCACCATCAGCAGGACCTGCTGTGTCCGAAGATGTCACGAACGTGGTGGGGACTCCAGCACAGCAGTGGGGATTTCCCTGGTGGGCTGTGGGGTGTTATGGAGCAGCTTCACAGGCCATCCGGAAAATGCCTGGCACAGACTGGGAAAAGGTCTGTGTGAGCTGTGACAGTGCCCCTGTGGACTCTGGGGCTGGTTGGTGTGGTGTGGAATGGGAGAGTCCTGTGGGAGCACTGGGCAGAGGGGCTAGACTCTGTTTGCAGGCCAGTGGGAGCAGATACAGCATGAAATGACTGCTGCTCAAAGCTTGGTTTCCATGCTATTCACATTCCTGACATTTCAGATTGCGTGGAGTTGGTTTGTTTGTTTGTTTTCTTTGGTTGGTTGTTTTAATGTTTTTGTTTGTTTGTTTATAACTTCAGATTAGCTCTAGCCTGGGTTTTCATTGCAGCTGGAGTGGATTTCCAGGCTCTGTTCAGCTGAAAGGGAGTCACTTCACATGGTTGGAGATGCAACAGGGTGCAACAGAGCACTCTAGTGGGGGTGTTTGTGGGGCTCTGTTCAGAATTGCGTTCCTGTGCCAAAGGAAGCACAAAGGTATTCCCACTGAAGTTCCCTGGCACTGCTGCAGCAGCTTGATTACCAGGACTAATTTCTCAGGCTACAGGAGACACCTCTAGTACCCCTGTGTGGCAATTACAGTGAAGTGCTGAGACTGCTCTGAAGCTTTTTTCTGTCAGGGCCAAATTAAATTGGAGTTTATTGTTTTTGTTTGAAAACCAAAAACCAGTTCACGAAACCAAATTGCAGGAACAGAAATATTTGGTCGTTGGCTGAAAGTTCCTCTGGTTTATAATAATATTCTAACCCCATGGCAATTAATCTGCTTAAAACCATATTTGCTTCATAGGTATCTTGCATATAAATTATTTTCAGTCCTACTCTTGTAGAGCATCATATTCAACATTCTCCTTTTATAGTACACCTCTAGGTCCCAGCCCTGCACACTAAGTGAGGCATTTTTCACAGGTAGAGTGATTGTATGAGTTTATAACCGAGGATGTGATTCATCCTTTACACAAATGTTGTTTCTTGTTTCCTTTTCCATAGTAAAATGAGTCCTTGCCTTCAGGAATGTGTGAGAACTGCAAGATGCAGGGAGTGGTAATGGTGCAATAAATTGGCTGCAGAGGCCTCGATTCAAGACTGGCTCAGACTTATCCTTTATCAGAAGTGCCATCCTTCTGTAAACATACCAGGAGAGCTGGGTTCTGATTGTGTGGTGGATTAACTTCGGCTGGCTGCCAGACACTCACCCAGCCCCTCTCACTCACCCTCCTCAACAAGGCAGGGGAAGAAGTCAGGTGAAGAAGGTCAAGGTAGAGACAGGGAGGTCACTCACCAATTACTGTCACAGGTAAAACAGGCTTGATTTGAGTTGCCAATTAAAAATAGACTAGGATAGTGAGAAATAATCATAAAACTAAAAACACCCATTCCCCACATCCTCCCAGGCTCAGCTTTACTTCTTCATTCCTGATTCTTCTACCTCCTCCTGGCCCGAGTGGCCAGTGGGGTGGGAAAGGGGGTCAGAGTCAGTCCTTAAAGCTTCATCTCCTCTGCTTCTTCCTCCTCATGCATTCCCTGCTCCAGCCTGGGACCATGGCAGTTTAGTGGGAGATACACTTTGACTCAGCAGCTTCTCAAACTTGACTCATTTTCAGCCTGCCATGGGTTAGTTTTGCATCTCCATGTGATTAGGATTAATTTCAAAGAAGTAAAAGTAAGTTGGAATTTCTCTTGCTGCCGATTTAAAAAATTCAGAGCGGTGAATTTTATTCTGGTGAAGTGGTTACAAAACTGGAATAAATTTACAGGGGAAAAGAAAAAGCATCAAACAAAAGCAGCTGTTCTGCAGAGGATATGCCAAGCATTAAGCTGTTACCTCACATTGTGCTTCTCTGCAGTGTCTTTTGGCAGCATTTCAGCCCCTCTGCTTTTGGGGCTCTGTCTCTTAAAATGTATTCTGCTCTGGTACCCCTCTCTGATTGCACTTGAGCGTTATCAGGATGCTGTTGAGCACTAATGAGTCTTCAGAGCAGTATGTAGGGACTTCCACTTCCCTTTTGTTCATGCTAATTAAGTTAGGGAAGTTTTTTATTGTGGCTTGATTAATTCTGGGAATTTGTAAGAATGCAAATGAACACTGTTTATCTGGGGCTGAGTTATCTTTTGATATGCAAACACACTTTGATATGCTGATTTTTATTAACGTTGTTACCTTCCTCTTTGGGAAGGACTTTGAATTACAATTCCATCCGACTCCTCTCTGCACAGAAGCTGTGACTTCCATTGCTTATGTTTTACAATTGTATGCAAATTCCATATTGTAGAAGTTATCTGAACAAAGTTCTCGTTAGTCTAGCAATATCAGGAGTTTATCATATTTTCTATTAGTCTGTGATCTATATTAATAAAACAGATGACCAAATGGTTCTGTTTGCTTCTTAAACAGAGAGCAGATTTATGTAATTGAGCAGTTAACTGATAAATGACACTAAAAGTCTTCTAGTAACATTACTTTTTGGACACGTTTCAGACTAAGGTAACTATGTGCTGCCACGTGCTGGAATGTTCTGAAAGAATAAAGAAGTATTAAATTAACAAAGGAGAAATGTGGGGAAGAATTCAGTATGCAACAGCTTAATTCAGGTTTATACATCTGAGGGACATCTCCCCTGAGACAGAGGTCTGTGGGGTTCTCGTGGCTGTGTGTAGCTCCTGCTTTTATTTACAGACATACTGGAATTCTGATCTGAATTTTTATTAGGATTGCAGGAAACAGTGCTTGAAGGTGCCATGGGTAGTTTTCAGGTACACTGATTTTAACTGCAGTTCTGCTGAGTCAATGTGCAGGGTTTCTTCCCCATGGCGCCTATCTTTTCATTCATTAAAACTCTGCTGTGCCATTTTTGGCTCAACATCTATCTTTCTGTGTTACACAGTTACATTTCCTTCTTTATTTGAAATTTTTTATGCTTCTTCTTGTAACTTGAGCTGTGCTCTGGTGCACTGATCTGGTGACACACAGCTTTTCACACTGCCCTTGGGGTAGTTAAATATATATTTATTACTCAGTATATGAGTCTCCTATCCTGCATTCATTTAAGGCAAAGCCAGTTTAGGGTAAATTTCCGTGTTTTTTACTGGAAACAGAAACTTTGGCCAAGGCCAGCAGTGGTGCAGCAGAAAAGAACCTGGCAGCTGCAGTGGTTTAATTTTGTGAAAGCCTGAAGAGGTGAAAACCTCTCACAGAATGTGAAAGGGCCATCACAGATGCTGCCTCTCCAATGGCCCCTCGGGCCAGATCTGTGAATTGGAGCTGTGAGCAGTTCCTTCTGTTGCTACACAAATTGCAGGGGTGGTTTGAGTGTTGGTGCTTTTTCTCAGCTCCCTGATTGTGTAAAAAGTCAAGTACATGCCTTGGCATAGCAAGACAGTAACAGGTAGGTTTGTTTAAAAAAACTTTTTTTAAAAATTTTCTGCAGAGCATCTACCATGTCAAACTTTGTGTGTCAGTACTGTCAGTATTTTCTTTCTGGTACTTGCCTTTCTTTTCCTCTTCCCCAGTTATCGTGGTGACTGGATATACAGAAATGATCTGCATCCTGCAAGCCCTGATCTTGACTAGTTTGACTCGATTATGCCTAAGTCTTAACTCATTTTTAGGGGAATCTTTGAGTAAAATAGTCTATGTACCTATATTTAGTGAATAAACAGTTTTATAATTGCTATATTCAGCATATATTTATTTTTTCATGAACTGTTGGGAGCTCCTAAGGGATCTACTTAGTGTTTTTTTTTTTTTTTCTAAACAAATAAGACAGAATTTATATGTGAAAAATATGCACTCCCTTGGTTTCTCTGCAGCTGACTTGCCTTTGCATGGTGCCTCTCACTGAAAACACATATGGAGGACTTTTCATGATGCTATTTTTACTCTTGGTTTGTCTTTTAGTGTATGTTGAGTGTTCTGTTATAGAGTGCAGAGCTAGATAATGTGTTCAGTGTTGTGGGTATAATGAATAAGGATCCTGAAAAGCTTTTGCTTTCTAATTATATTCTGTTTTAGCCCACAATGTGTCCATACATCTCTTCCTTATCCTGAAAGACACCCTAAACACTAGGAAGTGCCAAGCAAATTAAAGCACCCCATCTAAGTAAACAGCCACATGGCAGAGTCCATATGTCCTAAAATTAGACTTATCTATGTTTAAAACAATATATTACTTCTGTCTCCAGAAGGGGAAATCAAACCAATTCCCTGGTGTGGAAAGAATCATGTTGCATTTTGAATGTCTATTAGCATATTAATCACTTCCTGTGATACTTTTCAGTGGAGTCTTTTCAAGTCATCCCTGGGAGAGGATTTGCTCTAAAATAATAGTATCACAGACTTTAAATGCATGCTGCTTTCAGTCGTGCTGGTGCACCTTTTAAGCTGCCTCTTAAGTGAATGTTCTGTCCCCAAATGAACTCTGCATTCTGTGTGAGAAATTAGGATCCAAGCTCTGCGTGCTTTCTGGAGGTGACCCGCTGCAGATTGCGCTTCAGGACACGTGTGATTCCCCAGACATTCCTTTCTGCTGCCCTTCAACCCTGCTGTTCTGTGCCCTGGCTGGTCCCAGACAGCGTTTCGTGCGTATGGAGGGAGAAAAATGCTGATCCAGGGGCGTAAGGCAGAGGCTGAGTCTCCTTGAGTCTCTGGGGTTTTGCTACAAGGCACACAAAATGATGTCACTCCCTGTGTGTTCTGAGGAATGTGCTGCGTCTTTTGAGAGTTTAGGGCTTGGTTACATCTGAGACATGAACATTTTCTGTGCCAAATCTCACTGACTGCAGCTCAGGGCAATGAGAAGTATGAACTTGATGAATGATTTTGGCCAATTTTGGAACTAAGAAAGCTGTTACATTTGGATTGAGTTTATTCTCATTTCTCCAAGAAACCGACTTTATGACTGTTGGACAGATTAACCCAGTGAAGGGCAAGGCAAGTTTGGTCAGAACAGCTGATGCCAGTGATCAAGTTGTGTGTCCTGGGATTAGTAAAACTCTACCCAATACACTTAAAAAACCTAAAGATGTACCTATCTGTAAGCCCTAGAAAATTGTATGGAAAAGTTACTTGTGAGGGGTTTTTTTGACAACCTGTGACTTCAATGAACAGCATCTACCTTTCACAAGCAGGTGTTTTGGTGCCCTGGTGCCCCTTAGCCTGTCTTGTGTTGTATTCAACTTTCAGGTAGCAAAAACCTTGAAAGACTTCAATTTTTCAAAACACCTTTCAAGTGAAATAGCACATATATACTTGTCTGCCTCAGTGAAAAGTGTTCTCACTCTGAACTGTGACCCTGTTGTCACGCTGCTGGCCAAGGTCTTCCCCCTGGCACCTCTTTGTTTCAGTAGCAAACCTGACATTCTGAGCAGATGCAGCTGCTGGGCAGAAACCTAAGCAGCAGAGCAGTGCTTTATGCTGAGAAAACGGGAGTCAGAGAAGCTGTTAACTAAAACCTCCACTTGGAAATGGGGAAGGAAACGTTGCAATTTATCTGATGGCCCTTAAAGAGTCAAACTGAAAGCTCTGCTCCTTGTCCTGAGTTGCTCGTATGTTTGTGTGGTAAGGTAGTGGGGGGCAACAGGGGTGGCTTCTGTGAGAAGCTGCCAGAAGCTTCCCCTGTGTCCCATTCTAATTTTTCCATGCTCTTCTCTGTGTATTAAATCATGGTAACTGGGGGAATAACCCACTGGTGGGTTATTGAGTCTTTTTTGTGAGTAACTCCTGCCTTCCCAAATCTTTGTAAAGGAGTCGAGAGTGAGGCAGGAGGCAAACAGGAAAACATCTGCTCTGCTCTCTCAAATGGGTGATGCTGTCATGCAAAATGCCATCACAGGAAAATTGTCTTGGTCACACTGTGACACATCTTCCTTCAGAAGTGTGGAAGTTTCTAAGGTGGTGACTCACAAAGAGTGCTACACTGCTACACGTTTAAACTTCAAGTACACCTTCTAAAAAGAAATTGTTTCTGCGAACAAAGTCCTTCTTAAAATGTTAAGACATCATCTGTAAACTGATACAGGCTGACTGAGCTGGCAAAGCAGTCCCTGAGAGCAGCACAGAGGCACTTCTGTGTTCCTCTTGCACCCAGTCACTTCCACCACACTGGTGTAAACCACAAGAACTGCCTGGAACCAGGTGGAGCTGTTATTCAAAAAAACCCAAACTACTCATCCCACAATCAAATACCTCCCAAAATATCCTTTTAGCATAATATGAAGCATGAAATACTCGCTGGAAAGCGATGAACTTTTGATGTCAGTTTATTTTGATCAAGCATTTCAGCTTCTGCATATCTGAAATGAGAGATTGTTTACTTTTATTTGACGCACCGTATTTTTCATTTTAAGTTTGCTTTGTAGCACAATGTTGTAAATGCAATGAATGACTCAGTCAACCTATACCTGCTAAAAGCTTTTTAGCATATTTAATCGCTGCCTCTTTGGAGATAGCTTAATTTATGTGCTAAAATGCTTGTGTTGTGATATAAATTATGCTAAGAGGAAGAGTACAGTGGTTGAAGCAATCAGACTAAAAGTTGGTTTGTGTAGTGAATGCTCTGCAGAAAGTAAAAAAAAAAAAAAACAAAACTACTTGCTGCTTGAATATTTATGTGATCACATCAAAATGATTCTTTCCCTTCTTGCCGAGAGCAGCCAGCAGCGTGTTTGGCTTCATTACTTAGGAGGTGATTTTCCAAGTGCCCAGCAGAGATGATAAAAACTGAAATCCAGGGTGCATTTTCACCACCTCTTTCTTCTCGTGTGTTTTCTTAGTTAAGAGAGGAAGGCAGGGCCAGTGTTGGTGACAACACCTGGGATTAACACCCAAGAAGCAGCGGTGAGTAAAGTCTGTGGAGGTGCTTCTGGCTCCACTGCTGCTCTGGCAAGAGGGAGTTTTGACCACCCTTTTCCTTCCCTTATATTTTCAGCTGCTGCAGCAAAGTGAGCACACAGTTCCTGTGTGAGTGAAATCCTCTCAGGACTGGCTTCTCTTGCCCTGTGTCCTCGTTATCTCCCATAGAACGTGCCAGGCAATCGGAGTTTAATCTAAGATATCTCTTGTGTCTTTGCCTGCTTATTCCTTGATTGGTCTAGCCTGCCAACTGGATGCTCAGCCACACTGGCAGCTTTTGTGACAAGCGTGATCATCCACCAAGGACTGGGCAGAGATTGCCAAATCATTTAATAGAATTTGCTGATTAACCACCTGCTCTTTAACCATGTGGCTTCCCTCACAATTGAAATTACTGTGGTGGTGGTGGTAGTATAAAAGCTCCAGCGGAATAGTGAAGATCACTGCCAGAACTGCTTAGATTTGATCTGCTGAGCTGTAGGTAGCAGCACTGAACTAAAAATATTTATTTGGTAAATAGCATATAGATGGGTTTTTCCACATGATATTTAACACCTGCTTATCTTCAGCTGAATTACATCAGCAAAACTGGAAGAGAAAGAAACACTTGAATTTGGTCCCAGTTTTAAAGCCATTGTAGGTGGGTTTGGGTTTGAATGAGTAATCCTTGGCTGGCAAGAATTTGTGTATTTATGAAGGAAAAAACATCCATGGTCAAACATACTGTTACAGGAAGCAATGCTCCAACCTCATATTCTTGTAGTTTATCTCAAGAAAATCCTTGAGCATAATCATCCCAAAATGTTTGTACACAGTATACTTAGAAAAAAACATCAAATTGTTATGTCTACAGTGAGTAAAGAAACAGAAAGATTCTCTCTTATGTTATATGCAAGAAGATTAGGTGAAATACTTGGTTATGGTACTCAGTGTAGCAGTTGATGTCGTTTTAAAAAATGTTGTGATGGCTTGAGGAGCAGATCGGTGATACCACTCACACATTTATATCAGGGAATGCAAGTGAGATGAAGATTTGCTAGAACTGGCAGCCTATAATGGTTGCAAGGAACATCACACTTGATTGCATCACATCCCACATCTATTTAGTAAAGTGCAGGATAGAAGTGTTTGTTCATTCCTTCTCTAATGGGAGTCTGCTGAGGGGCTTCTGTGCTGTTTGGTGGGTTTGGGTGTTTGTATTTTTTTCTTTTTCTCACTACTGAAACTCTTCCCAGAGTTTTCCTGGAGGTTTGGCAGAGCTGTTAGTGGCTTTAGAAATCTATGTGCTACCTCCCTGCACCTTAGTGAGCTGCAGTGTGTTGTTTGTTCCTAATACCTCCTGTCTGCATTCAGGACTCAATGCTGTTATCTCTGAAATCAAAGCAAAAAAAAATTGCATTTGCTTTCAAGGAAACAGAGTATGGTTCTTCTGCTTTGTTGGTTTTTAGTAATACACAATGTCTAAAGCTAAATGCATATGAAGTATCTTCACATAGGCAAATGAGATTCAAATATAGAATTGTACTACAAACAGGACAGCTTTGATTATGAGATGAAATACAGGTAATCTCTTCTGGCTTCCCCTGAAAACTGAAATGATTGTTCCCAACTTGAAAGGCATCAGCTGAAGAGCAACCGGAACAAAAGAATTGTTATTCCTGTCTAAAATAGAGAATTATTGTCAGGCTTTTGTGATCATAATGAGAATACTTTATAGAATGGTACAGCTGTCTAGATGATACACTTAGATCTCCTGCTGTGTTTTTTCTAAGGAAGGAATTATTTCCATTTTTTATTATCAACTTTTTATTTTTTTTTCTTTTTTACAGGCAATATTTATTTCGGTTTTGCTTTTTGTCTGCACTGCAGATGTTAATGGTTTAATTCTGACCTTGCTTAATCTGGTTTTACACAGGATTGAGTAGATCTAGTCTCATTTTATAGCTGAGACAGAAACTCATTGTGTCTTTGGGTAAGAATGCGTGTGTTGGGATCTGTGATAGAACCTATTGACAAATCTGAATGCAGAACCAGCCTCCAAAGCAGCTGCAAAGTTCATTCACCCTGATCTGAGAGGAGGCTTGTCAGAGGCTTCAGCTGTCACTGAACTTGTTTGAATTGTATCAAAGTCAGAAGCCTTTCTGCCTGAGTACTGTGACATCCTGTGTGATAGAAGTGCTGCTGAAAACAAAGCAGAATCATAACCAGTCCACGACTGCAGTTTGTTTCCTGATCAAAACTAATTTTTGATGTTTGAACATCTAGTTGCTGGGAGTTTGGCTTAATTTGCACATTAAATTGGGTTGTAATCAGGCTTCTGGGGGGAAACTGATGGTTCTACGTGTGGATGGTAAAAATATGTTCAGGGAACTTTTATGCCAGCACCGAAACTTTAATAGTTTATTCACTCCTGAAAACAGGAGGAAACTACTGACACATGCAGTCATGTTCTCTGGTGCAATATTTCACAGGAAAGCAAGAGCTGCCTGTTATCTCTTATATGTGAAGTAGTTTAAATGTTGAACAACTACAACAGTGTCTGTGAAACCTGCCTTTAACTGAATTCAGTTTCATGAAAGTGAGAATTGCCTCCTGTCCCCACTTTGTGCAGTTTGGTTGAAAAGAAAATATTCTGTTAGTCTCCATAAGAGCCCAAAACAGTTTTTGAAAACCTGCCTGTCTTCCCTGTTCAGAGAGAGAAGGATTCATTGCTACTGATTCTACTTCTGATGTGGCTTAAAATCAGTTCTCAAAGTCTTCATGAGTTACTTTCAGACTCTTGATCTGCTGTTTGAAGTCCCAGTGATGCAGACAAGACTCTTTCCCTTCCCTTTTTCCTCTGTCCCACTGTTTAATCCCCCAGTTTAGTCCTTGTGCCTCTTTCTCTGTGGATTAAATTTAACAACAATTTAAGCATACTCTTCGTGTGAGCCAAGGACCTTGATAAGCCTCTATTGCAGCCAGGAATTCAGCCAAATCTCACCTCCTCTGCTTATAAATGTTGAAGATTTTGACTAGTAGAGAATAACTGATCCTCTCAAAATCCATAAATGCAAGCTATTGTGGATTTTTCGTTACTTTAAGAATTATGAGCAACATATGATGTTTTTGTATCTGAAACCTTGCCTGATGATCGCTTGTGAACTCAGGTTCTTAGATACTCACACTACATTTCTGTGCCAGTTTCATCTTCCCTCACATTGCTGCCAACTTTTTCTTGATGATAAAAAGTCTTTTAAAACCTGGAAACAAATCTTCTATGTTCCTGCTTCTGAGCTTTAATCAAACTTAAAAAGGTAAGCTTTTTAAAAAAAAAAAAGAAAAAAAAAATATATATATATAGTGACCCTGGCATTAGCCTTTAAAAATCAATTGTCAAGGTGTGGTTTATCTTGATTCTGATTTTTTTTCCTCCCTATTTTCTTCACATGGACCTCTCCTCTTCTTATAACATCCCACTGTGGAGGATAATACAGCAAATACAGGAATCATGGCAGAATATACCAAAACCTGTCAGTCATCTTAGCCATGTTATAGTGCAGGCTTCTTGTAGAACAAAACTTTGTCTGGAACCTTAAAATTAACGACTTGCTATTCCTCCTTAAGTGCACCTGAGTTTGAGAGTGTTTTTCTGGTGTAATTTCATGTCATGTGTCAGCATGTCTGGAACAAAAAAACCCAGCATGTCAAATTCAAACCTGTATGTCTACACCAGCATTTCAGCAGGTGCAGACACATCTGTATGTCTGGGAAGACTTCTCTGTGTGTTTTAGTGCAATCATTCTGGTTTTGTTTCCGAGATGGTAAATTGAAGGGGGTTTTTCTTTTTAAACTCAGTTATGGAAAATTCAAAGATGGAAACCAGATTTCCTCCAGGAATTTCGTGAGTGCTGGTGGACCGTGCTATGAAAACAAGGCTGGAGTTCACTTCCTTTGTTAAAGCAACATAATAAAGGGAAATTTATTGTAACTGTAAGCTTTTGGTAGATCAGTGGAACGTTTTTGTAGAGGGTGACAGTGTTTAACTGGACTTGTAAAAGGATATGTTTCCTTTTGCTTTTCTGCCCTACAAGCTCATATTACCCTGATGTCACTTGAAATGTTCACGCCTCTCAATAAAATGTTGATGGATATCTTTGGATCTTCCGTTTAGCAACTTCACATTAGGTTATCAGTCTCTGGGTTTTGACAGGAGTGTGAATATACTTTACAGTTCTCATTTGTGCTGATGTCTCTGGGGTCCCATGTAATGCCCACAGAAATCAATAAAAAAAGACTTTTGTTAGTGCTTCCCGTTGCATTTGGATCCCCACACTTGAGTGTACAGAGATTTTTAGGCCTCATGATTGCTTGTTTTTAGGATTTTATAATGTAAGAGTTGTCATATGAGATAAAAACAAAGTCCCCCTCTCTCTGTTCTCTGTCTCTGGTGGTAGTCAGGACCAGATTTTTGAAGAAAGGATGTGAGAAATGTTGATGGAGCAATAAAAGAACAGCTTTGTCCAGAGGATTTTGCTTCCTCCTTACATCTGTGAGAAGCTGAATAAGGACTTGAAGCGGGAGAATTTACATTCCTCAAATTTTAAGTGTTTTTATTGCTAAAAGTAAGTTTTTTCTCATCAAGCTGGTATAGTTTTCTCTCCACTCTTCCCTGGCAGTTAATTAAATGCTCTTCATCTGTCAATAACAGAATGTGAGTTTTTCTTACTATCCTACATAAATTGGTTAAATCTATTTATTTTATACAATGTCCCGAGTTTTACAACATCATTTGCATTTATATCTAACTTGTTTTTTCACATGTACTTTACTTCCTTTTTTTTTTTTTTTTTTTTTTTTTTTTTTTTTTTTTTTTTGAGGCCACGTATTTTTTCATAACTACATTTTTTTTATACCTTTTTAGCTTGTATTTACAGAGCTTGGCAAATCACAGCATGTTTCATGCAATCTGTTTCTGCTGAAGAACTTTTACTGGTTTGATAAGAAGCCAGCCCTTTGAAGGTGGGTGATAAAGTCAGGCTCTTAAATTTATATATAAAAAGGGTTTTGTATACTTTGAATAGGCTGTCTGGTTTCTTAGATACTTGCACTGTCCTGTTGGTTTAGAAGTAGCTCTGGATATATGGAAGTTGAAGGACTTCTTGGTCTTCCTGTGTCTTGTGGGGCTTAATCTGGAACATCAGAACAAACCTGCCTGCCCTTGTTTCACTGATGGCTTGTACTCGAGAAGACAAAATTCTCACCAACAGCTGCAAGGGAAAACTTGCAGCTCAGTCTGTGTGCCAGTGCAATGGCTCTTGCTGATGAACATCAACTGGTGAATTAGAGTTCTGCAAGGGAAAAGAAGAAATTTAATTATAAGCTGCTTTGTGTTTCCAGTAACTGATCTTTAAGAGTGATTGAATCCCCTGTGTGCTTAATGGCTCAGCTCCCTGATAAACTGAAAGCTGACTCAGGTATGATTCACAGCTGTTGTTTTTATGCAGTGGAGGATGCTGATGGGAACCCAGTGGTGGAACTGAGAGGAGGTAAACAACAGATAGGTCACTGTTCTGGCCACTGGGGTGTGTTTCAGCAGCAGCCTCCCTGCTTTGTCTGCCGGGGTGCTGCTACTCTTTGCATGGAACATCATCTGTCAGATGCTCCAGCAGTGGGAATGTGATGATCATCTCTTTTCCTCCCTGTTGCTGTCTGTAGACCCCTCCTGTGCTGCCATCAACAAGCAGCAGCCTAGAGATGAGCCAGTTTTTGCATTACTGCAGAGGCAGTTCTGCATTCTGGGTATGCAATGTCCCAGGATGGTTTGTGTTGGAAAGGATCTGTAGAGGTCATCTAATGCCCACCAAAAAGACATCTTTGTGGTTTCATGTAAATTAAATAAAGTGTGAGGATTAAGACTTATTTTTAAAGTATTTTTTTTTAATCACATAAGAACTGACCACACATAATTGAACTGAAGGTTGATCTAGCCCCCAGTATCCTGGGGGGTTTTTGGATGGCCTCCAAAAAAAAGGTGCTTGGGGAAAAGTCAGGGTGGTGGTGGAGTGAGAATCCCTCAAGGATGCCTTCTTTGTCCCTAGAGATTTGTGGCAACTGAGACTGCTAATTAATAGGTAGCCTCTTATTTCTATTTTGTTGATGAGGAACTTGCTGCTGTGCTACCCCCATATAAATCAATATATTAGTACTGGTATTTCTTACTATTGAAGGAAGGCTCTGTCTGATAAAACAAGGTGTGATTGCTTGTTTTACGGAAAATTGATTTCTGCCTCAAAGGAACTTTGACTCATCTTTTTTTTCCAGCTTGTTCAGAACGCATACACAGTTATTCCCTTTAATCTTGTTATGTGCCATGCAATTAAAAAAGTGTGGGCTTTTCTAAAGGAGGGAAAAGTAGATCAAAAGAGCCTGAGAGTACTGTTACAGGACAAAGAATGATGCTCAGATCATGTCTTTTTTCCCCTCACATTTGGACATCGAATTTACCAGCTTTTTGACTTTGTCTTAATCAGAACTAAAGATTTTTTTTTTTTTGTACAATTAAAATCACGTCTTGGAGCTGCATGGCTTCAGAAAGGTCATGTTGTAGGGCCTTATGCAGAACAACCCTCAGTCGATTCTCCATTCATTAGTTCTGTGGAAGGGCTTTTTTCTTTTAAGACAGGAAAGAAAACATATTTTTTTTTATTTTTATAAAGTCTCACATCACTGACAACTCGTGTCCCATAGAGCACCACACACAGGTCTGGCAGGAATGCAGTGCTGGAGAGCAGCCCCAGCCTTTCAGCTGCTAAATCTCTGCTGGCTGCTGTTTATTAACCTGTGCCAGAGCTGCCAGATAACCTGCAGCACCTCTCCAGGGCAAACCCTGGCTCATAATGAGCTTACCTGGTTATGCTTGAATGGTTAAGCTGTTAAGCTTTTGGCTTAAATAGTTCAAGTGTTCAGCTGTTGTTTTTTCTCCTCCCTCCCCACCTCTCCTTGTTTCTAGCAATTTCTTTTACAGAAGCACCATTTGACTGAAAGTGAAACGTTGTTTTGGTTTTTTTTTTGTGGTTGGAGCTATTCTTCAACCAGCTGTCTGTGGTATTTTAATGCAGAGCTCAGCCCCATTCAGTCCTAGATTTGAGAGAGACCTCTTTAGGAAATACTTATCCTTTATTTGCCTTGAACATGTCAAAATTATGATGGCTATTGTAGATCCATGGAAGCTCTTAGACTGAAGTGGGCGAACAAGGGTCAAATATTGGGCCTGTTGCCTTGTCTTAAGCAGATTTAAAAAAAAAAAATTATTAGGTTTCATACAGGAAACAGAACTTTCATTTTTGAACTCTACTAGTCAGGATATTTTTTTTTAATTATTAGTTGTGTCCACTTTAGAATTCTATAAGATGGCAAAATAACGTATGACTAACATATTCAGATATCAGCTTTAACTCTGCCAGGGAATTAATGAGCAAAGGCCTCAGCAGAGCTATGAATCTGTTTATTTCTTCAAGGTGATAGGAAGAGCAGTCAATATCTTTGCAGTGCTTGTGCTGTTTTGATTATCAGCTTTCAGATTATCTGGACTCGACAATAATAGTTTCTGCTTTCTCGCCGTGTGTTTGCTGAGGTTCATTTGCTCCTACTTCTCTAATCCAAAAGCAAATTTTCAAATGCAAAATAATATGTCAGAGATCAAATCCCTGAGAAAAAACGTAATTCTACAAGAAGGAAAACCTGTTGTGACAAAAAAAAATGTCAGTAAAGCGATATGTTGTGGATGAAATTGTGTCAATATGTGAAGTAACAATATTTACTAGAATGTGGCAAAACAGCAACTGCTTGATATTCTTTACTTGATCACGAACATATTTCATAGTATTTTCCTTGCTTCATTGCAATACATTTGGACGAGGCTGCACATGTTTATCACATTTATTTACCATTTCTGGCAGCTGAAGATATGGATGACATTTAACTGACATGGGTAAATCAACAAGAAATGTATCTCCTTCCAAGCAAATAAATGTACACTGCATCTGGCATAAGAGAAAATCCTCTGAAGTCTGAGTTGTTAATGCACTTTATTTGCTCCAGAGCTTTAATGCAGTTCCTGGTAAACTTACAGGTGTGAAATTATGGACCACTGTAGAATAGCAGGTTTGCTTTAATTTTTGGTTTGTTATGTAGGAAACTCAAAGCTGTACATCTGCAGCCATTCTGTGGACTGTTTATTGACAGAAAGAGTTAGCATGAAGAGTTAAAAGCAACTGAAAATATTACTAAATATTAGTGTATTGTCATCAAATTCATTATCCCAACTTAGTCAAGAAAATTAAATTTAAAGAAATAAATCCCTGCATTATTAAAACTATTCTCCATAGATAAAGCGTTGAAAAGTCAAAGTCATTACGAAGAAACATTGACAGCTTAGTTTTGTTTTCCAAATTTTTCTTCTCACTTCTTTCTTAAATAGTCAGATGTGGAGAGATATTCAATGGTTAAAGTGGAATATTTATTTATAGAGGAAATAAAAGGTGTTACGTAGAGGTACATGAAATTAGCAGCCTCAGAACACTGTGTGCACTGTAAAGGTGACACCAGACGTGCTTCAGTTTAACACTGCATGTGACAAATTTACCAAGGAGAGTTTCAGTAGTTTTCTTAGACACTGTGATGAAAACGTTTGGATTTTTTTTCCCCCTCTCCCTTTAATATGCTGAATAAAAGCAGTGAATCTCTCCAAGATTTGCTGGAAAAGAATGAAGTTTTGCAGTGAAGAAAATGAGTTGTTACATACGGTGGTCTTCTGCCTTGCTAAGGTGAGCCAGCATTAATCTGCTGACAGAGGCCAGCAGCTTGGTTTGGGTACTAAATTGTATCTCCAAGATAAAAATATTGTAAAATAGGAGTAGATTCACTGTCTCCCCTTTTCTTACTTTGTGTCATTTGACAGGTAACTGAAAAGTATGAGATTCCAAAGCTGTATGAGAAGGAGCAAGGTAGGAGAGATGTGAGGATGGGTGTTCAGCCAGAGCCACTGACCCTGCATGTCCTGAGGGGCTGATCACTGAAAATCCCTTCCTGTGCCCCCCCACCAGGTCTGCCTGTGGTCTGCAGGATGACTCAGTGCCAGCATCTAATCTCCAGCCGAACACCTTGCGAGTGCTGCAGCCTGGAAGAAAGGTGCTGGTTTTGTTTCTGTGACAGCCCCATGAATCCTGGGTTTAATCAGCTTCTCCCCCGCTGGGAGAACCGAGCTGGCAGTGGCTGGGAGCTTGGAAACACTGCTGGCTGCAGGAAGCAGGCGCTGTGATGGATGCACCCATCCTTTGGGAAGGGGAAGCAATAGGAGAATGGATGCTGCCTGGGGAAGCACGGCGGGGAATAAAAGATTGTTTCCATGTGCCAGCCTCCTTTTAAAGGAGATTTTATGGATTTCTCGTTCAGGGGGTGAATGGGGGTAGGTTTGCATGGCTCACAGCCACAAGACCAACTCACTTCCACCGTTGCCTCTGCTGTGGAAGCGGAGGAGTGGTCTGATAGCCAATGTGTGACCAGTCAGATTTCTGAGGTGTGGGTTTGGACAAAGTCTGAAAAAATTAGGAGTCTTCTGGTCACTTCCAAGCAAATCTGGAAATGAGGGCAGGAGTGCTGCAGCGTGGTGGGACTTGGCCAAATGTGGCACCACCCTGTGTGCTCACAAGCCCTGCCACTCACCCTGCTGTGCTGGTTTTGCCTGGGAGAGGGTTCATTTTCTTCCTAGTAGCTGGCATGGGGCTGTGTTTAGGATCTGTGCTGAAAACACTGTTGGTAATACGGAGATGTTTTAGTTACTGATGAGCAGCACTTGCACAGGGTCAAGCCTGTTCTGCTCCTCATCCCACCTACCTGGTGAGGAGGCTGAGGGTGCACAGGGAGCTGCCTCCTGTGAGCCTTTCTTTGCCCTAAAACATCACGAGGACTGGGGCATGACTTCAACTTTGTAAAGGATCTCTCACCCCTCATTCTAACCATGGCCTCTAATTCTGCAGAACATGTGGCCTTTTAAACGTTTTGGTTTCGTTGGATTGACAGTTTCTTGTGGAAAATAGAACGTTGCTCACTCGCTGTAGTCCCTACTAGAAGCTCAGTTTGCTAACTTTGTGCAAAACAAGTAGGAAATGTGATACCTGCTGCAAATTACTGATCCTCAAATTTAATACAGTGTGTAGTGACATGAGTTCATCTCTTAATGTGCTCTGCAGTGCTGAAAAATGCTTCAGATGCCTGAATATAGCACTGCAGCAAGTTCTGCTGACAAAAACATATTGCTGTGCTCATATTTAATCTAATACTTGCCCTGTGACAGAAAGTTGCTGTTGCAAGCTGTGGATCCTCCTGGACTGGAAAACACAGAAATTATATTTTTATTGGTCCCTAAGACCTGCCAATAAATCAATAATAATTGGATTTTTGTTCTGATACACTTGATCAATGAAGTGGACAAATTCACCAGGTTTCTGTTTGGAATAAATCATCTTCTCAAAAGGCTGAAAACTCACTAAGTTTCTGTTTAGAATATATCATCTTTTCAAAAAGCCTGACCTTTCTGATGAGAAGATATTTTATCCTATCAGAACTTCCTGGGTAAGTGCAGTCCAAGTGTTCTCAATCAACTGCAGTAGTTTTCAAATTTAATAGACCGTCACTGAGTCAGTGTCACATTTGTAACCCTTGCCTGAAGATGTTTCTTCCTCTTGTCATCAGAGGAAGAAGTTAACTTCATAATATTTACACAGTTTAATCTTTTGATTTTTGTTGTAGTGACTCTGGACATTTTACTCCAGAAAAATCTGACTTCTGGGTATGGAGTTCAGG